>NW_025228179.1:113744-114089 GCF_018294505.1 Triticum aestivum | reverse complement strand
ATGAGTAATAGCCCACGAAACGGGTCATAAGTGGAAAAAACTGTGAGTGTTAATGACTGACACATAAATGCACCCCGGGGTTCATCAATCGTGGAAATCGCTCTGGTTCCCCAAAACTCTGAGTAATAGTCCATGAAACGAGAATCGCTTTGGGGTCCGAAAACGGTGAGTAATAGTCCATGAAACGGGCAAGAAACGACCGAAACCGCGAGTGTTGATGATCGACACGTAAGCGCAGCTTGGAGTTCGATAACCATGGAAATCACTCCGGGACCCCGAAATGGTGAGTAATAGTGCATCAAGCGGGCCAGAATCGGCCAAAACTGCGAGTGTTGATGATCAACA
>NW_025228179.1:92705-107393 GCF_018294505.1 Triticum aestivum | reverse complement strand
GGACCCCGAAATGGTGAGTAATAGTGCATCAAGCGGGCCAGAATCGGCCAAAACTGCGAGTGTTGATGATCAACACGTAAACACATCTTGGGGTTCAACAACTATGAAAATCGCTTCGGGACCCGAACACGTTGAGTAATAGTCCACGAAACGGGTCAGAATTGTACAAAACTGTGAGTGTTGACAACTGACACATAAACGCACCCCGGGGTTCAACAATCGTGGAAATCGCTCTGGGTCCCCAAAACGGCGAGTAATAGTCCACGAAACGGACAAGAATCGGCCAAATATGTGAGTGTTGATGATCGACACGTAAACGCACCCCGAGGTTCGTCAATCGTGGAAATGACTCCGGGACCCCAAAACAGAGTAATAGTCCAAGAAACGGGCCAGAATCAGCCCAAACTGTGATTGTTGATGACCGACACATAAGTAATCCATGGAGTTCGACAACCATGGAAATCGCTTTGGTGCCCAAAAACGGTGACTAATAGTCCATGAAACGGGCCAGAATCAGCCAAAACTGCAAGTGTTGATGACCAACACGTAAGCACACCTTGGGGTTGAACAACTATGGAAATCGCTTCGGGACCCGAAAACGATGAGAAATAGTCCATGAAACGGGTCATAATTGGACAAAACTGTGAGTGTTAACGACTGACACATAAACGCACCCCGGGGTTCATCAATCGTGGAAATCGCTCTGGGTCCCCAAAACACTGAGTAATAGTCCACGAAACGGACAAGAATCGACCAAATATGTGAGTGTTGATGATCGACACGTAAACGCACCCCGAGGTTCGTCAATCGTGGAAATGACTCCGGGACCCCCAAACAAAGTAATAGTCCAAGAAACGGGCCAGAATCAGCCCGAACTGTGATTGTTGATGACCAACACATAAGCGCGCCTTGGAGTTCGACAACCATGGAAATCGCTTTGGGGCCCAAAAACGGTGAGTAATAGTCCATGAAACGGGACAGAATCGGCTAAAACCGCGAATGTTGACGACAGACACGTAAACGCACCCGGGGTTCGACAACCATGGAAATCACTCCGGGACCCCAAAACAGTGAGCAATTGTCCATGAAACGGGCCAGAATCGCCAAAACTGCGAGCGTTGATGACCAACACGTAAGCACACCTTGGAGTTCAACAACTATGGAAATCGCTTCGGGACCCCAAAACAGGGAATAATAGTCCACAAAACGGGTCAGAATTGGACAAAACTGTGAGTGTTGACGACGGACACATAAACGCACCCCGGGGTTCATCAATCATGGAAATCGCTCTGGCTCCCCAAAACACTGAGTAATAGTGCACGAAACCGCGAGTAATCGTCCATGAAACGAGAATCGCTTTGGGACCCCAAAACGGTGAGTAATAGTCCATGAAACGGGCCATAAACTGCCGAAACCGCGAGTGTTGATAATCGACAAGTAAGCGCACCTTGGAGTTCGATAACCAAGAAAATCACTCCGAGACCCCGAAACTGTGAGTAATAGTGCATGAAGCGTGCCAGATTCGGTCAAAACTGCGAGTGTTGATGACCAACACGTAAGCACACCTTGGGGTTCAACAACTATGGAAATCGCTTCGGGACCCAAAAACGATGAGTAATAGCCCACGAAACGGGTCATAATTGGAAAAAATTGTCAGTGTTAACGACTGACACATAAATGCACCCCGGGGTTCATCAATCATGGAAATCGCTCTGGTTCCCCAAAACTCTGAGTAATAGTCCATGAAACGGGCAAGAAATGACCGAAACCATGGAGTTCGATAACCATGGAGTTAGATAACCAAGAAACGACCGAAACCGCGAGTGTTGATGATCGACACGTAAGCGCACCTTGGAGTTCGATAACCATGGAAATCACTCCGGGACCCCGAAATGGTGAGTAATAGTGCATCAAGCGGGCCAGAATCGGCCAAAACTGCGAGTGTTGATGATCAACACGTAAACACATCTTGGGGTTCAACAACTATGAAAATCGCTTCGGGACCCGAACACGTTGAGTAATAGTCCACGAAACGGGTCCGAATTGTACAAAACTGTGAGTGTGACAACTGACACATAAACGCACCCCGGGGTTCATCAATCATGGAAATCGCTCTGGGTCCCCAAAACGGCGAGTAATAGTCCACAAAACGGACAAGAATCGGCCAAATATGTGAGTGTTGATGATCGACACGTAAACGCACCCCGAGGTTCGGCAATCGTGGAAATGACTCCGGGACCCCAAAACAGAGTAATAGTCCAAGAAATGGGCCAGAATCAGCCCAAACTGTGATTGTTGATGACCGACACATAAGTAATCCATGGAGTTCGACAACCATGGAAATCGCTTTGGGGCCCAAAAACGGTGACTAATAGTCCATGAAACGGGCCAGAATCAGCCAAAACTGCAAGTGTTGATGACCAACACGTAAGCACACCTTGGGGTTCAACAACTATGGAAATCGCTTCGGGACCCGAAAACGATGAGTAATAGTCCATGAAACGGGTCATAATTGGACAAAACTGTGAGTGTTAACGACTGACACATAAACACACCCCGGGGTTCATCAATCGTGGAAATCGCTCTGGGTCCCCAAAACGCTGAGTAATAGTCCACGAAACGGACAAGAATCGACCAAATATGTGAGTGTTGATGATCGACACGTAAACGCACCCCGAGGTTCGTCAATCATGGAAATGACTCCGGGACCCCCAAACAAAGTAATAGTCCAAGAAACGGGCCAGAATCAGCCCGAACTGTGATTGTTGATGACCGACACGTAAGCGCGCCTTGGAGTTCGTCAACCATGGAAATCGCTTTGGGGCCCAAAAACGGTGAGTAATAGTCCATGAAACGGGCCAGAATCGGCTAAAACCGCGAATGTTGACGACAGACACGTAAACGCACCCGGGGTTCGACAACCATGGAAATCAATCCGGGACCCCAAAACAGTGAGCAATTGTCCATGAAACGGGCCAGAATCGGCCAAAACTGCGAGTGTTGATGACCAACACGTAAGCACACCTTGGAGTTCAACAACTACGGAAATCGCTTCGGGACCCCAAAACGGGGAATAATAGTCCACAAAACGGGTCAGAATTGGACAAAACTGTGAGTGTTGACGACGGACACATAAACGCACCCCGGGGTTCATCAATCGTGGAAATCGCTCTGGCTCCCCAAAACACTGAGTAATAGTGCACGAAACCGCGAGTAATCGTCCATGAAACGATAATCGCTTTGGGACCCCAAAACGGTGAGTAATAGTCCATGAAACGGGCCATAAACTGCCGAAACCGCGAGTGTTGATGATCGACAAGTATGCGCACCTTGGAGTTTGATAACCAAGGAAATCACTCCGGGACCCCGAAACGGTGAGTAATAGTGCATGAAGCGTGCCAGATTCGGTCAAAACTGCGAGTGTTGATGACCAACACGTAAGCACACCTTGGGGTTCAACAACTATGGAAATCGCTTCGGGACCCGAAAACGATGAGTAATAGCCCACGAAACGGGTCATAAGTGGAAAAAACTGTGAGTGTTAATGACTGACACATAAATGCACCCCGGGGTTCATCAATCGTGGAAATCGCTCTGGTTCCCCAAAACTCTGAGTAATAGTCCATGAAACGAGAATCGCTTTGGGGTCCGAAAACGGTGAGTAATAGTCCATGAAACGGGCAAGAAACGACCGAAACCGCGAGTGTTGATGATCGACACGTAAGCGCAGCTTGGAGTTCGATAACCATGGAAATCACTCCGGGACCCCGAAATGGTGAGTAATAGTGCATCAAGCGGGCCAGAATCGGCCAAAACTGCGAGTGTTGATGATCAACATGTAAACACATCTTGGGGTTCAACAACTATGAAAATCGCTTCGGGACCCGAACACGTTGAGTAATAGTCCACGAAACGGGTCAGAATTGTACAAAACTGTGAGTGTTGACAACTGACACATAAACGCACCCCGGGGTTCAACAATCGTGGAAATCGCTCTGGGTCCCCAAAACGGCGAGTAATAGTCCACGAAACGGACAAGAATCGGCCAAATATGTGAGTGTTGATGATCGACACGTAAACGCACCCCGAGGTTCGTCAATCGTGGAAATGACTCCGGGACCCCAAAACAGAGTAATAGTCCAAGAAACGGGCCAGAATCAGCCCAAACTGTGATTGTTGATGACCGACACATAAGTAATCCATGGAGTTCGACAACCATGGAAATCGCTTTGGGGCCCAAAAACGGTGACTAATAGTCCATGAAACGGGCCCGAATCAGCCAAAACTGCAAGTGTTGATGACCAACACGTAAGCACACCTTGGGGTTGAACAACTATGGAAATCGCTTCGGGACCCGAAAACGATGAGAAATAGTCCATGAAACGGGTCATAATTGGACAAAACTGTGAGTGTTAACGACTGACACATAAACGCACCCCGGGGTTCATCAATCGTGGAAATCGCTCTGGGTCCCCAAAACGCTGAGTAATAGTCCACGAAACGGACAAGAATCGACCAAATATGTGAGTGTTGATGATCGACACATAAACGCACCCCGAGGTTCGTCAATCGTGGAAATGACTCCGGGACCCCCAAACAAAGTAATAGTCCAAGAAACGGGCCAGAATCATCCCGAACTGTGATTGTTGATGACCAACACATAAGCGCGCCTTGGAGTTCGACAACCATGGAAATCGCTTTGGGGCCCAAAAACGGTGAGTAATAGTCCATGAAACGGGCCAGAATCGGCTAAAACCGCGAATGTTGACGACAGACACGTAAACGCACCCGGGGTTCGACAACCATGGAAATCACTCCGGGACCCCAAAACAGTGAGCAATTGTCCATGAAACGGGCCAGAATCGCCAAAACTGCGAGCGTTGATGACCAACACGTAAGCACACCTTGGAGTTCAACAACTATGGAAATCGCTTCGGGACCCCAAAACGGGGAATAATAGTCCACAAAACGGGCCAGAATTGGACAAAACTGTGAGTGTTGACGACGGACACATAAACGCACCCCGGGGTTCATCAATCATGGAAATCGCTCTGGCTCCCCAAAACACCGAGTAATAGTGCACGAAACCGCGAGTAATCGTCCATGAAACGAGAATCGCTTTGGGACCCCAAAACGGTGAGTAATAGTCCATGAAACGGGCCATAAACTGCCGAAACCGCGAGTGTTGATGATCGACAAGTAAGCGCACCTTGGAGTTTGATAACCAAGGAAATCACTCCGGGACCCCGAAACGGTGAGTAATAGTGCATGAAGCGTGCCAGATTCGGTCAAAACTGCGAGTGTTGATGACCAACACGTAAGCACACCTTGGGGTTCAACAACTATGGAAATCGCATCGGGACCCGAAAACGATGAGTAATAGTCCATGAAACGGGTCATAATTGGACAAAACTGTGAGTGTTAACGACTGACACATAAACACACCCCGGGGTTCATCAATCGTGGAAATCGCTCTGGGTCCCCAAAACGCTGAGTAATAGTCCACGAAACGGACAAGAATCGACCAAATATGTGAGTGTTGATGATCGACACGTAAACGCACCCCAAGGTTCGTCAATCATGGAAATGACTCCGGGACCCCCAAACAAAGTAATAGTCCAAGAAACGGGCCAGAATCAGCCCGAACTGTGATTGTTGATGACCGACACGTAAGCGCGCCTTGGAGTTCGTCAACCATGGAAATCGCTTTGGGGCCCAAAAACGGTGAGTAATAGTCCATGAAACGGGCCAGAATTGGCTAAAACCGCGAATGTTGACGACAGACACGTAAACGCACCCGGGGTTCGACAACCATGGAAATCAATCCGGGACCCCAAAACAGTGAGCAATTGTCCATGAAACGGGCCAGAATCGGCCAAAACTGCGAGTGTTGATGACCAACACGTAAGCACACCTTGGAGTTCAACAACTACGGAAATCGCTTCGGGACCCCAAAACGGGGAATAATAGTCCACAAAACGGGTCAGAATTGGACAAAACTGTGAGTGTTGACGACGGACACATAAACGCACCCCGGGGTTCATCAATCGTGGAAATCGCTCTGGCTCCCCAAAACACTGAGTAATAGTGCACGAAACCGCGAGTAATCGTCCATGAAACGATAATCGCTTTGGGACCCCAAAACGGTGAGTAATAGTCCATGAAACGGGCCATAAACTGCCGAAACCGCGAGTGTTGATGATCGACAAGTAAGCGCACCTTGGAGTTTGATAACCAAGGAAATCACTCCGGGACCCCGAAACGGTGAGTAATAGTGCATGAAGCGTGCCAGATTCGGTCAAAACTGCGAGTGTTGATGACCAACACGTAAGCACACCTTGGGGTTCAACAACTATGGAAATCGCTTCGGGACCCGAAAACGATGAGTAATAGCCCACGAAACGGGTCATAAGTGGAAAAAACTGTGAGTGTTAATGACTGACACATAAATGCACCCCGGGGTTCATCAATCGTGGAAATCGCTCTGGTTCCCCAAAACTCTGAGTAATAGTCCATGAAACGAGAATCGCTTTGGGGTCCGAAAACGGTGAGTAATAGTCCATGAAACGGGCAAGAAACGACCGAAACCGCGAGTGTTGATGATCGACACGTAAGCGCAGCTTGGAGTTCGATAACCATGGAAATCACTCCGGGACCCCGAAATGGTGAGTAATAGTGCATCAAGCGGGCCAGAATCGGCCAAAACTGCGAGTGTTGATGATCAACATGTAAACACATCTTGGGGTTCAACAACTATGAAAATCGCTTCGGGACCCGAACACGTTGAGTAATAGTCCACGAAATGGGTCAGAATTGTACAAAACTGTGAGTGTTGACAACTGACACATAAACGCACCCCGGGGTTCAACAATCGTGGAAATCGCTCTGGATCCCCAAAACGGCGAGTAATAGTCCACGAAACGGACAAGAATCGGCCAAATATGTGAGTGTTGATGATCGACACGTAAACGCACCCCGAGGTTCGTCAATCGTGGAAATGACTCCGGGACCCCAAAACAGAGTAATAGTCCAAGAAACGGGCCAGAATCAGCCCAAACTGTGATTGTTGATGACCGACACATAAGTAATCCATGGAGTTCGACAACCATGGAAATCGCTTTGGGGCCCAAAAACGGTGACTAATAGTCCATGAAACGGGCCAGAATCAGCCAAAACTGCAAGTGTTGATGACCAACACGTAAGCACACCTTGGGGTTGAACAACTATGGAAATCGCTTCGGGACCCGAAAACGATGAGAAATAGTCCATGAAACGGGTCATAATTGGACAAAACTGTGAGTGTTAACGACTGACACATAAACGCACCCCGGGGTTCATCAATCGTGGAAATCGCTCTAGGTCCCCAAAACGCTGAGTAATAGTCCACGAAACGGACAAGAATCGACCAAATATGTGAGTGTTGATGATCGACACGTAAACGCACCCCGAGGTTCGTCAATCGTGGAAATGACTCCGGGACCCCCAAACAAAGTAATAGTCCAAGAAACGGGCCAGAATCAACTGTGATTGTTGATGACCAACACATAAGCGCGCCTTGGAGTTCGACAACCATGGAAATCGCGAAGGGGCCCAAAAACGGTGAGTAATAGTCCATGAAACGGGCCAGAATCAGCTAAAACCGCGAATGTTGACGACAGACACGTAAACGCACCCGGGGTTCGACGACCATGGAAATCACTCCGGGACCCCAAAACAGTGAGCAATTGTCCATGAAACGGGCCAGAATCGCCAAAACTGCGAGCGTTGATGACCAACACGTAAGCACACCTTGGAGTTCAACAACTATGGAAATCGCTTCGGGACCCCAAAACGGGGAATAATAGTCCACAAAACGGGTCAGAATTGGACAAAACTGTGAGTGTTGACGACGGACACATAAACGCACCCCGGGGTTCATCAATCATGGAAATCGCTCTGGCTCCCCAAAACACTGAGTAATAGTGCACGAAACCGCGAGTAATCGTCCATGAAACGAGAATCGCTTTGGGACCCCAAAACGGTGAGTAATAGTCCATGAAACGGGCCATAAACTGCCGAAACCGCGAGTGTTGATGATCGACAAGTAAGCGCACCTTGGAGTTTGATAACCAAGGAAATCACTCCGGGACCCCGAAACGGTGAGTAATAGTGCATGAAGCGTGCCAGATTCGGTCAAAACTGCTAGTGTTGATGACCAACACGTAAGCACACCTTGGGGTTCAACAACTATGGAAATCGCTTCGGGACCCGAAAACGATGAGTAATAGCCCACGAAACGGGTCATAAGTGGAAAAAACTGTGAGTGTTAATGACTGACACATAAATGCACCCCGGGGTTCATCAATCGTGGAAATCGCTCTGGTTCCCCAAAACTCTGAGTAATAGTCCATGAAACGAGAATCGCTTTGGGGTCCGAAAACGGTGAGTAATAGTCCATGAAACGGGCAAGAAACGACCGAAACCGCGAGTGTTGATGATCGACACGTAAGCGCAGCTTGGAGTTCGATAACCATGGAAATCACTCCGGGACCCCGAAATGGTGAGTAATAGTGCATCAAGCGGGCCAGAATCGGCCAAAACTGCGAGTGTTGATGATCAACACGTAAACACATCTTGGGGTTCAACAACTATGAAAATCGCTTCGGGACCCGAACACGTTGAGTAATAGTCCACGAAACGGGTCAGAATTGTACAAAACTGTGAGTGTTGACAACTGACACATAAACGCACCCCGGGGTTCAACAATCGTGGAAATCGCTCTGGGTCCCCAAAACGGCGAGTAATAGTCCACGAAACGGACAAGAATCGGCCAAATATGTGAGTGTTGATGATCGACACGTAAACGCACCCCGAGGTTCGTCAATCGTGGAAATGACTCCGGGACCCCAAAACAGAGTAATAGTCCAAGAAACGGGCCAGAATCAGCCCAAACTGTGATTGTTGATGACCGACACATAAGTAATCCATGGAGTTCGACAACCATGGAAATCGCTTTGGGGCCCAAAAACGGTGACTAATAGTCCATGAAACGGGCCAGAATCAGCCAAAACTGCAAGTGTTGATGACCAACACGTAAGCACACCTTGGGGTTGAACAACTATGGAAATCGCTTCGGGACCCGAAAACGATGAGAAATAGTCCATGAAACGGGTCATAATTGGACAAAACTGCGAGTGTTAACGACTGACACATAAACGCACCCCGGGGTTCATCAATCGTGGAAATCGCTCTGGGTCCCCAAAACGCTGAGTAATAGTCCACGAAACGGACAAGAATCGACCAAATATGTGAGTGTTGATGATCGACACGTAAACGCACCCCGAGGTTCGTCAATCGTGGAAATGACTCCGGGACCCCCAAACAAAGTAATAGTCCAAGAAACGGGCCAGAATCAGCCCGAACTGTGATTGTTGATGACCGACATGTAAGCGCGCCTTGGAGTTCGTCAACCATGGAAATCGCTTTGGGGCCCAAAAACGGTGAGTAATAGTCCATGAAACGGGCCAGAATCGGCTAAAACCGCGAATGTTGACGACAGACACGTAAACGCACCCGGGGTTCGACAACCATGGAAATCAATCCGGGACCCCAAAACAGTGAGCAATTGTCCATGAAACGGGCCAGAATCGGCCAAAACTGCGAGTGTTGATGACCAACACGTAAGCACACCTTGGAGTTCAACAACTATGGAAATCGCTTCGGGACCCCAAAACGGGGAATAATAGTCCACAAAACGGGTCAGAATTGGACAAAACTGTGAGTGTTGACGACGGACACATAAACGCACCCCGGGGTTCATCAATCGTGGAAATCCCTCTGGCTCCCCAAAACACTGAGTAATAGTGCACGAAACCACGAGTAATCGTCCATGAAACGAGAATCGCTTTGGGACCCCAAAACGGTGAGTAATAGTCCATGAAACGGGCCATAAACTGCTGAAACCGCGAGTGTTGATGATCGACAAGTAAGCGCACCTTGGAGTTCGATAACCAAGGAAATCACTCCGGGACCCCGAAACGGTGAGTAATAGTGCATGAAGCGTGCCAGATTCGGTCAAAATTGCGAGTGTTGATGACCAACACGTAAGCACACCTTGGGGTTGAACAACTATGGAAATCGCTTCGGGACCCGAAAACGATGAGAAATAGTCCATGAAACGGGTCATAATTGGACAAAACTGCGAGTGTTAACGACTGACACATAAACGCACCCCGGGGTTCATCAATCGTGGAAATCGCTCTGGGTCCCCAAAACGCTGAGTAATAGTCCACGAAACGGACAAGAATCGACCAAATATGTGAGTGTTGATGATCGACACGTAAACGCACCCCGAGGTTCGTCAATCGTGGAAATGACTCCGGGACCCCCAAACAAAGTAATAGTCCAAGAAACGGGCCAGAATCAGCCCGAACTGTGATTGTTGATGACCGACACGTAAGCGCGCCTTGGAGTTCGTCAACCATGGAAATCGCTTTGGGGCCCAAAAACGGTGAGTAATAGTCCATGAAACGGGCCAGAATCGGCTAAAACCGCGAATGTTGACGACAGACACGTAAACGCACCCGGGGTTCGACAACCATGGAAATCAATCCGGGACCCCAAAACAGTGAGCAATTGTCCATGAAACGGGCCAGAATCGGCCAAAACTGCGAGTGTTGATGACCAACACGTAAGCACACCTTGGAGTTCAACAACTACGGAAATCGCTTCGGGACCCCAAAACGGGGAATAATAGTCCACAAAACGGGTCAGAATTGGACAAAACTGTGAGTGTTGACGACGGACACATAAACGCACCCCGGGGTTCATCAATCGTGGAAATCGCTCTGGCTCCCCAAAACACTGAGTAATAGTGCACGAAACCGCGAGTAATCGTCCATGAAACGATAATCGCTTTGGGACCCCAAAACGGTGAGTAATAGTCCATGAAACGGGCCATAAACTGCCGAAACCGCGAGTGTTGATGATCGACAAGTATGCGCACCTTGGAGTTTGATAACCAAGGAAATCACTCCGGGACCCCGAAACGGTGAGTAATAGTGCATGAAGCGTGCCAGATTCGGTCAAAACTGCGAGTGTTGATGACCAACACGTAAGCACACCTTGGGGTTCAACAACTATGGAAATCGCTTCGGGACCCGAAAACGATGAGTAATAGCCCACGAAACGGGTCATAAGTGGAAAAAACTGTGAGTGTTAATGACTGACACATAAATGCACCCCGGGGTTCATCAATCGTGGAAATCGCTCTGGTTCCCCAAAACTCTGAGTAATAGTCCATGAAACGAGAATCGCTTTGGGGTCCGAAAACGGTGAGTAATAGTCCATGAAACGGGCAAGAAACGACCGAAACCGCGAGTGTTGATGATCGACACGTAAGCGCAGCTTGGAGTTCGATAACCATGGAAATCACTCCGGGACCCCGAAATGGTGAGTAATAGTGCATCAAGCGGGCCAGAATCGGCCAAAACTGCGAGTGTTGATGATCAACACGTAAACACATCTTGGGGTTCAACAACTATGAAAATCGCTTCGGGACCCGAACACGTTGAGTAATAGTCCACGAAACGGGTCAGAATTGTACAAAACTGTGAGTGTTGACAACTGACACATAAACGCACCCCGGGGTTCAACAATCGTGGAAATCGCTCTGGGTCCCCAAAACGGCGAGTAATAGTCCACGAAACGGACAAGAATCGGCCAAATATGTGAGTGTTGATGATCGACACGTAAACGCACCCCGAGGTTCGTCAATCGTGGAAATGACTCCGGGACCCCAAAACAGAGTAATAGTCCAAGAAACGGGCCAGAATCAGCCCAAACTGTGATTGTTGATGACCGACACATAAGTAATCCATGGAGTTCGACAACCATGGAAATCGCTTTGGGGCCCAAAAACGGTGACTAATAGTCCATGAAACGGGCCAGAATCAGCCAAAACTGCAAGTGTTGATGACCAACACGTAAGCACACCTTGGGGTTGAACAACTATGGAAATCGCTTCGGGACCCGAAAACGATGAGAAATAGTCCATGAAACGGGTCATAATTGGACAAAACTGCGAGTGTTAACGACTGACACATAAACGCACCCCGGGGTTCATCAATCGTGGAAATCGCTCTGGGTCCCCAAAACGCTGAGTAATAGTCCACGAAACGGACAAGAATCGACCAAATATGTGAGTGTTGATGATCGACACGTAAACGCACCCCGAGGTTCGTCAATCGTGGAAATGACTCCGGGACCCCCAAACAAAGTAATAGTCCAAGAAACGGGCCAGAATCAGCCCGAACTGTGATTGTTGATGACCGACATGTAAGCGCGCCTTGGAGTTCGTCAACCATGGAAATCGCTTTGGGGCCCAAAAACGGTGAGTAATAGTCCATGAAACGGGCCAGAATCGGCTAAAACCGCGAATGTTGACGACAGACACGTAAACGCACCCGGGGTTCGACAACCATGGAAATCAATCCGGGACCCCAAAACAGTGAGCAATTGTCCATGAAACGGGCCAGAATCGGCCAAAACTGCGAGTGTTGATGACCAACACGTAAGCACACCTTGGAGTTCAACAACTATGGAAATCGCTTCGGGACCCCAAAACGGGGAATAATAGTCCACAAAACGGGTCAGAATTGGACAAAACTGTGAGTGTTGACGACGGACACATAAACGCACCCCGGGGTTCATCAATCGTGGAAATCGCTCTGGCTCCCCAAAACACTGAGTAATAGTGCACGAAACCACGAGTAATCGTCCATGAAACGAGAATCGCTTTGGGACCCCAAAACGGTGAGTAATAGTCCATGAAACGGGCCATAAACTGCCGAAACCGCGAGTGTTGATGATCGACAAGTAAGCGCACCTTGGAGTTCGATAACCAAGGAAATCACTCCGGGACCCCGAAACGGTGAGTAATAGTGCATGAAGCGTGCCAGATTCGGTCAAAATTGCGAGTGTTGATGACCAACACGTAAGCACACCTTGGGGTTCAACAACTATGGAAATCGCTTCGGGACCCGAAAACGATGAGTAATAGCCCACGAAACGGGTCATAAGTGGAAAAAACTGTGAGTGTTAACGACTAACACATAAATGCACCCCGGGGTTCATCAATCGTGGAAATCGCTCTGGTTCCCCAAAACTCTGAGTAATAGTCCATGAAACGAGAATCGCTTTGGGGTCCGAAAACGGTGAGTAATAGTCCATGAAACGGGCAAGAAACGACCGAAACCGCGAGTGTTGATGATCGACACGTAAGCGCAGCTTGGAGTTTGATAACCATGGAAATCACTCCGGGACCCCGAAATGGTGAGTAATAGTGCATGAAGCGTGCCAGATTCGGTCAAAACTGCGAGTGTTGATGACCAACACGTAAGCACACCTTGGGGTTCAACAACTATGGAAATCGCTTCGGGACCCTAAAATGATGAGTAATAGTCCACGAAACGGGTCATAATTGGACAAAATTGTGAGTGTTAACGACTGACACATAAATGCACCCCGGGGTTCATCAATCGTGGAAATCGCTCTGGTTCCCCAAAAGTCTGAGTAATAGTCCATGAAACGAGAATCGCTTTGGGGTCCCAAAACGGTGAGTAATAGTCCATGAAACGGGCAAGAAACGACCAAAACCGCGAGTGTTGATGATCGACACGTAAGCGCACCTTGGAGTTCGATAACCATGGAAATCACTCCGGGACCCCGAAATGGTGAGTAATAGTGCATGAATCGAGCCAGAATCGGCCAAAACTGCGAGTGTTGATGATCAACACGTAAACACATCTTGGGGTTCAACAACTATGAAAATCGCTTCGGGACCCGAACACGTTGAGTAATAGTCCACGAAACGGGTCAGAATTGTACAAAACTGTGAGTGTTGACAACTGACACATAAACGCACCCCGGGGTTCATCAATCGTGGAAATCGCTCTGGGTCCCCAAAACGGCGAGTAACAGTCCACAAAACGGACAAGAATCGGCCAAATATGTGAGTGTTGATGATCGACACGTAAACGCACCCCGAGGTTCGACAATCGTGGAAATGACTCTGGGACCCCAAAACAGAGTAATAGTCCAAGAAACGGGCCAGAATCAGCCAAACTGTGATTGTTGATGACGGACACATAAGTAATCCATGGAGTTCGACAACCATGGAAATCGCTTTGGGGCCCAAAAACGGTGACTAATAGTCCATGAAACGGGCCAGAATCGGCCAAAACTGCAAGTGTTGATGACCAACACGTAAGCACACCTTGGGGTTCAACAACTATGAAAATCGCTTCGGGACCCGAAAACGATGAGTAATAGTCCATGAAACGGGTCATAATTGGACAAAACTGTGAGTGTTAACGACTGACACATAAACGCACCCCGGGGTTCATCAATCATGGAAATCGCTCTGGGTCCCCAAAACGCTGAGTAATAGTCCACGAAACGGACAAGAATCGACCAAATATGTGAGTGTTGATGATCGACACGTAAACGCACCCCGAGGTTCGTCAATCGTGGAAATGACTCCGGGACCCCCAAACAAAGTAATAGTCCAAGAAACGGGCCAGAATCAGCCCGAACTGTGATTGTTGATGACCAACACATAAGCGCGCCTTGGAGTTCGACAACCATGGAAATCGCTTTGGGGCCCAAAAACGGTGAGTAATAGTCCATGAAACGGGCCAGAATCGGCTA
>NW_025228179.1:91149-92695 GCF_018294505.1 Triticum aestivum | reverse complement strand
ATGAGTAATAGCCCACGAAACGGGTCATAAGTGGAAAAAACTGTGAGTGTTAATGACTGACACATAAATGCACCCCGGGGTTCATCAATCGTGGAAATCGCTCTGGTTCCCCAAAACTCTGAGTAATAGTCCATGAAACGAGAATCGCTTTGGGGTCCGAAAACGGTGAGTAATAGTCCATGAAACGGGCAAGAAACGACCGAAACCGCGAGTGTTGATGATCGACACGTAAGCGCAGCTTGGAGTTCGATAACCATGGAAATCACTCCAGGACCCCGAAATGGTGAGTAATAGTGCATCAAGCGGGCCAGAATCGGCCAAAACTGCGAGTGTTGATGATCAACACGTAAACACATCTTGGGGTTCAACAACTATGAAAATCGCTTCGGGACCCGAACACGTTGAGTAATAGTCCACGAAACGGGTCAGAATTGTACAAAACTGTGAGTGTTGACAACTGACACATAAACGCACCCCGGGGTTCATCAATCGTGGAAATCGCTCTGGTCCCCAAAACGGCGAGTAATAGTCCACAAAACGGACAAGAATCGGCCAAATATGTGAGTGTTGATGATCGACACGTAAACGCACCCCGAGGTTCGGCAATCGTGGAAATGACTCCGGGACCCCAAAACAGAGTAATAGTCCAAGAAACGGGCCAGAATCAGCCCAAACTGTGATTGTTGATGACCGACACATAAGTAATCCATGGAGTTCGACAACCATGGAAATCGCTTTGGGGCCCAAAAACGGTGACTAATAGTCCATGAAACGGGCCATAATCGGCCAAAACTGCAAGTGTTGATGACCAACACGTAAGCACACCTTGGGGTTCAACAACTATGGAAATCGCTTCGGGACCCGAAAACGATGAGTAATAGTCCACGAAACGGGTCATAATTGGACAAAACTGTGAGTGTTAACGACTGACACATAAACGCACCCCGGGGTTCATCAATCGTGGAAATCGCTCTGGGTCCCCAAAACGCTGAGTAATAGTCCACGAAACGGACAAGAATCGGCCAAATATGTGAGTGTTGATGATCGACACGTAAACGCACCCCGAGGTTCGTCAATCGTGGAAATGACTCTGGGACCCCCAAACAAAGTAATAGTCCAAGAAACGGGCCAGAATCAGCCCGAACTGTGATTGTTGATGACCAACACGTAAGCGCGCCTTGGAGTTCGACAACCATGGAAATCGCTTTGGGGCCCAAAAACGGTGAGTAATAGTCCATGAAACGGGCCAGAATCGGCTAAAACCGCGAATGTTGACGACAGACACGTAAACGCACCCGGGGTTCGACAACCATGGAAATCACTCCGGGACCCCAAAACAGTGAGCAATTGTCCATGAAACGGGCCAGAATCGCCAAAACTGCGAGCGTTGATGACCAACACGTAAGCACACCTTGGAGTTCAACAACTATGGAAATCGCTTCGGGACCCCAAAACGGGGAATAATAGTCCACAAAACGGGTCAGAATTGGACAAAACTGTGAGTGTTGACGACGGACACATAAACGCACCCCGGGGTTCATCAATC
>NW_025228179.1:86676-91139 GCF_018294505.1 Triticum aestivum | reverse complement strand
TCAACAACTATGGAAATCCCTTCGGGACCCCAAAACGGGGAATAATAGTCCACAAAACGGGTCAGAATTGGACAAAACTGTGAGTGTTGACGACGGACACATAAACGCACCCCGGGGTTCATCAATCGTGGAAATCGCTCTGGCTCCCCAAAACACTGAGTAATAGTGCACGAAACCGCGAGTAATCGTCCATGAAACGAGAATCGCTTTGGGACCCCAAAACGGTGAGTAATAGTCCATGAAACGGGCCATAAACTGCCGAAACCGCGAGTGTTGATGATCGACAAGTAAGCGCACCTTGGAGTTCGATAACCAAGGAAATCACTCCGGGACCCCGAAACTGTGAGTAATAGTGCATGAAGCGTGCCAGATTCGGTCAAAACTGCGAGTGTTGATGACCAACACGTAAGCACACCTTGGGGTTCAACAACTATGGAAATCGCTTCGGGACCCAAAAACGATGAGTAATAGCCCACGAAACGGGTCATAATTGGAAAAAACTGTCAGTGTTAACGACTGACACATAAATGCACCCGGGGTTCATCAATCGTGGAAATCGCTCTGGTTCCCCAAAACTCTGAGTAATAGTCCATGAAACGAGAATCGCTTTGGGGTGCCAAAACGGTGAGTAATAGTCCATGAAACGGGCAAGAAACGAGCCAAACCATGGAGTTCGATAACCAAGAAACGGCCGAAACTGCGACTGTTGATGATCGACACGTAAGCGCACCTTGGAGTTCGATAACCATGGAAATCACTCCGGGACCCCGAAATGGTGAGTAATAGTGCATGAAGCGGGCCAGAATCGGCCAAAACTGCGAGTGTTGATGATCAACACGTAAACACATCTTGGGGTTCAATAACTATGGAAATCGCTTCGGGACCCGAAAACGATGAGTAATAGTCCACGAAACGGGTCAGTATTGTCCATGAAACTATGAGTGTTGACAACTGACACATAAACGCACCCCGGGGTTCATCAATCGTGGAAATCGCTCTGGGTCCCCAAAACGGTGAGTAATAGTCCACAAAACGGACAAGAATCGACCAAATATGTGAGTGTTGATGATCGACACGTAAACGCACCCCGAGGTTCGTCAATCGTGGAAATGACTCCGGGACCCCCAAACAGAGTAATAGTCCAAGAAACGGGCCAGAATCAGCCCGAACTGTGATTGTTGATGACCGACGCGTAAGCACGCCTTGGAGTTCGACAACCATGGAAATCTCTTTGGGGCCCAAAAACGGTGAGTAATAGTCCATGAAACGGGCCAGAATCGGCTAAAACCGCGAATATTGACAACAGACACGTAAACGCACCCGTGGTTCGACAACCATGGAAATCACTCCGGGACCCCAAAACAGTGAGCAATTGTCCATGAAACGGACCAACACGTAAGCACACCTTGGGGTTCAACAACTATGGAAATCGCTTCGGGACCCGAAAACGATGAGTAATAGTCCACGAAACGGGTCATAATTGGACAAAACTTTGAGTGTTAACGACTAACACATAAATGCACCCCGGCGTTCATCAATCGTGGAAATCGCTCTGGGTCCCCAAAACGCTGAGTAATAGTCCATGAAACGAGAATCGCTTTGGGGTCCCAAAACGGTGAGTAATAGTCCATGAAACAGGCAAGAAACGGCCGAAACCGCGAGTGTTGATGATCACCACGTAAGCGCACCTTGGAGTTCGATAACCATGGAAATCACTCCGGGACCCCGAAATGGTGAGTAATAGTGCATGAAGCGGGCGAGAATCGGCCAAAACTGCGAGTGTTGATGATGAACACGTAAACACATCTTGGGGTTCAACAACTATGGAAATTGCTTCGGGACCCGAAAACGATGAGTAATAGTCCACGAAACGGGTCAGAATTGGACAAAACTGTGAGTGTTGACAACTGACTCATAAACGCACCCCGGGGTTCATCAATCGTGGAAATCGCTCTGGGTCCCCAAAACGGCGAGTAATAGTCCACAAAACGGACAAGAATCGGCCAAATATGTGAGTGTTGATGATCGACACGTAAACGCACCCCGAGGTTCGTCAATCGTGGAAATGACTCCGGGACCCCAAAACAGAGTAATAGTCCAAGAAACGGGCCAGAATCAGCCCGGACTGTGATTGTTGATGACCGACACATAAGCGCACCTTGGAGTTCGACAACCATGGAAATCGCTTTGGGGTCCAAAACGGTGACTAATAGTCCATGAAACGGGCCAGAATCGGCCAAAACTGCAAGTGTTGATGACCAACACGTAAGCACACCTTGGGGTTCAACAACTATGGAAATCGCTTCGGGACCCAAAAACGATGAGTAATAGTCCACGAAACGGGTCATAATTGGACAAAACTGTGAGTGTTAACGACTGACACATAAACGCACCCCGGGGTTCATCAATCGTGGAAATCGCTCTGGGTCCCCAAAATGCTGAGTAATAGTCCAGGAAACGGACAAGAATCGGCCAAATATGTGAGTGTTGATGATCGACACGTAAACGCACCCCGAGGTTCGTCAATCGTGGAAATGACCCCGGGACCCCCAAACAAAGTAATAGTCCAAGAAACGGGCCAAAATCAGCCCGAACTGTGATTGTTGATGACCGACACGTAAGCGCGCCTTGGAGTTCGACAACCATGGAAATCGCTTTGGGGCCCAAAAACGGTGAGTAATAGTCCATGAAATGGGCCAGAATCGGCTAAAACCGCGAATGTTGACGACAGACACGTAAACGCACCCGGGGTTCAACAACCATGGAAATCACCGGGACCCCAAAACAGTGAGCAATTGTCCATGAAACGGGCCAGAATCGGCCAAAACTGCGAGTGTTGATGACCAACACGTAAGCACACCTTGGGGTTCAACAACTATGGAAATCGCTTCGGGACACCAAAACGGTGAGTAATAGTCCACGAAACGGGTCATAATTGGACAAAATTGTGAGTGTTAACGACTGACACATAAATGCACCCCGGGGTTCATCAATCGTGGAAATCGCTCTGGTTCCCCAAAAGTCTGAGTAATAGTCCATGAAACGAGAATCGCTTTGGGGTCCCAAAACGGTGAGTAATAGTCCATGAAACGGGCAAGAAACGACCAAAACCGCGAGTGTTGATGATCGACACGTAAGCGCACCTTGGAGTTCGATAACCATGGAAATCACTCCGGGACCCCGAAATGGTGAGTAATAGTGCATGAATCGGGCCAGAATCGGCCAAAACTGCGAGTGTTGATGATCAACACGTAAACACATCTTGGGGTTCAACAACTATGAAAATCGCTTCGGGACCCGAACACGTTGAGTAATAGTCCACGAAACGGGTCAGAATTGTACAAAACTGTGAGTGTTGACAACTGACACATAAACGCACCCCGGGGTTCATCAATCGTGGAAATCGCTCTGGGTCCCCAAAACGGCGAGTAATAGTCCACAAAACGGACAAGAATCGGCCAAATATGTCAGTGTTGATGATCGACACGTAAACGCACCCCGAGGTTCGGCAATCGTGGAAATGACTCCGGGACCCCAAAACAGAGTAATAGTCCAAGAAACGGGCCAGAATCAGCCCGAACTGTGATTGTTGATGACCGACACATAAGCGCACCTTGGAGTTCGACAACCATGGAAATCGCTTTGGGGTCCAAAAACGGTGATTAATAGTCCATGAAACGGGCCATAATCGGCCAAAACTGCAAGTGTTGACGACCAACACGTAAGCACACCTTGGGGTTCAACAACTATGGAAATCGCTTCGGGACCCAAAAACGATGAGTAATAGTCCACGAAACGGGTCATAATTGGACAAAACTGTGAGTGTTAACGACTGACACATAAACGCACCCCGGGGTTCATCAATCATGGAAATCGCTCTGGGTCCCCAAAACGCTGAGTAATAGTCCACGAAACGGACAAGAATCGGCCAAATATGTGAGTGTTGATGATCGACACGTAAACGCACCCCGAGGTTCGTCAATCGTGGAAATGACTCCGGGACCCCCAAACAAAGTAATAGTCCAAGAAACGGGCCAGAATCAGCCCGAACTGTGATTGTTGATGACTGACACGTAAGCGCGCCTTGGAGTTCGACAACCATGGAAATCGCTTTGGGGCCCAAAAACGGTGAGTAATAGTCCATGAAACGGCCCAGAATCGGCTAAAACCGCGAATGTTGACGACAGACACGTAAACCAACCATGGAAATCGCTTTGGGGTCCAAAACGGTGACTAATAGTCCATGAAACGGGCCAGAATCGGCCAAAACTGCAAGTGTTGATGACCAACACGTAAGCACACCTTGGGGTTCAACAACTATGGAAATCGCTTCGGGACCCAAAAACGATGAGTAATAGTCCACGAAACGGGTCATAATTGGACAAAACTGTGAGTGTTAACGACTGACACATAAACGCACCCCGGGGTTCATCAATCGTGGAAATCGCTCTGGGTCCCCAAAA
>NW_025228179.1:84749-86255 GCF_018294505.1 Triticum aestivum | reverse complement strand
TAGTCCATGAAACGAGAATCGCTTTGGGGTCCCAAAACGGTGAGTAATAGTCCATGAAACGGGCAAGAAACGACCGAAACCGTGAGTGTTGATGATCGACACGTAAGCGCACCTTGGAGTTCGATAACCATGTAAATCACTCCGGGACCCCGAAATGGTGAGTAATAGTGCATGAAGCGGGCCAGAATCGGCCAAAACTGCGAGTGTTGATGATCAACACGTAAACACATCTTGGGGTTCAACAACTATGGAAATCGCTTCGGGACCCGAAAACGATGAGTAATAGTCCACGAAACAGGTCAGAATTGGACAAAATTGTGAGTATTGACAACTGACACATAAACGCACCCCGGGGTTCATCAATCGTGGAAATCGCTCTGGGTCCCCAAAACGGCGAGTAATAGTCCACAAAACGAACAAGAATCGGCCAAATATGTGAGTGTTAATGATCGACACGTAGACCCACCCCGAGGTTCTTCAATCGTGGAAATGACTCCGGGACCCCAAAACAGAGTAATAGTCCAAGAAACGGGCCCGAATCAGCCCGAACTGTGATTGTTGATGACCGACTCATAAGCGCACCTTGGAGTTCGACAACCATGGAAATCGCTTTGGGGTCCAAAAACGGTGACTAATAGTCCATGAAACGGGCCAGAATCGGCCAAAACTGCAAGTGTTGATGACCAACACGTAAGCACACCTTGGGGTTCAACAACTATGGAAATCGCTTCGGGACCCAAAAACGATGAGTAATAGTCCACGAAACGGGTCAGAATTGTACAAAACTGTGAGTGTTAACGACTGACACATAAACGCACCCCGGGGTTCATCAATCGTGGAAATCGCTCTGGGTCCCCAAAACGGCGAGTAATAGTCCACAAAACGGACAAGAATCGGCCAAATATGTGAGTGTTGATGATCGACACGTAAACGCACCCCGAGGTTCGGCAATCGTGGAAATGACTCCGGGACCCCAAAACAGAGTAATAGTCCAAGAAACGGGCCAGAATCAGCCCGAACTGTGATTGTTGATGACCGACACATAAGCGCACCTTGGAGTTCGACAACCATGGAAATCGCTTTGGGGTCCAAAAACGGTGATTAATAGTCCATGAAACGGGCCATAATCGGCCAAAACTGCAAGTGTTGACGACCAACACGTAAGCACACCTTGGGGTTCAACAACTATGGAAATCGCTTCGGGACCCAAAAACGATGAGTAATAGTCCACGAAACGGGTCATAATTGGACAAAACTGTGAGTGTTAACGACTGACACATAAACGCACCCCGGGGTTCATCAATCATGGAAATCGCTCTGGGTCCCCAAAACGCTGAGTAATAGTCCACGAAACGGACAAGAATCGGCCAAATATGTGAGTGTTGATGATCGACACGTAAACGCACCCCGAGGTTCGTCAATCGTGGAAATGACTCCGGGACCCCCAAACAAAGTAATAGTCCAAGAAACGGGCCAGAATCAGCCCGAACTGTGATTGTTGATGAC
>NW_025228179.1:82608-84348 GCF_018294505.1 Triticum aestivum | reverse complement strand
GTCCATGAAACGGGCCAGAATCGGCCAAAACTGCGAGTGTTGATGACCAACACGTAAGCACACCTTGGGGTTCAACAACTATGGAAATCGCTTCGGGAACCTAAAACGATGAGTAATAGTCCATGAAACGGGTCATAATTGGACAAAACTGTGAGTGTTAACGACTGACACATAAATGCACCCTGGGGTTCATCAATCGTGGAAATCGCTCTGGTTCCCCAAAACTCTGAGTAATAGTCCATGAAACGAGAATCGCTTTGGGGTCCCAAAACGGTGAGTAATAGTCCATGAAACGGGCAAGAAACGACCGAAACCGTGAGTGTTGATGATCGACACGTAAGCGCACCTTGGAGTTCGATAACCATGTAAATCACTCCGGGACCCCGAAATGGTGAGTAATAGTGCATGAAGCGGGCCAGAATCGGCCAAAACTGCGAGTGTTGATGATCAACACGTAAACACATCTTGGGGTTCAACAACTATGGAAATCGCTTCGGGACCCGAAAACGATGAGTAATAGTCCACGAAACAGGTCAGAATTGGACAAAATTGTGAGTATTGACAACTGACACATAAACGCACCCCGGGGTTCATCAATCGTGGAAATCGCTCTGGGTCCCCAAAACGGCGAGTAATAGTCCACAAAACGAACAAGAATCGGCCAAATATGTGAGTGTTAATGATCGACACGTAGACCCACCCCGAGGTTCTTCAATCGTGGAAATGACTCCGGGACCCCAAAACAGAGTAATAGTCCAAGAAACGGGCCCGAATCAGCCCGAACTGTGATTGTTGATGACCGACTCATAAGCGCACCTTGGAGTTCGACAACCATGGAAATCGCTTTGGGGTCCAAAAACGGTGACTAATAGTCCATGAAACGGGCCAGAATCGGCCAAAACTGCAAGTGTTGATGACCAACACGTAAGCACACCTTGGGGTTCAACAACTATGGAAATCGCTTCGGGACCCAAAAACGATGAGTAATAGTCCACGAAACGGGTCAGAATTGTACAAAACTGTGAGTGTTAACGACTGACACATAAACGCACCCCGGGGTTCATCAATCGTGGAAATCGCTCTGGGTCCCCAAAACGGCGAGTAATAGTCCACAAAACGGACAAGAATCGGCCAAATATGTGAGTGTTGATGATCGACACGTAAACGCACCCCGAGGTTCGGCAATCGTGGAAATGACTCCGGGACCCCAAAACAGAGTAATAGTCCAAGAAACGGGCCAGAATCAGCCCGAACTGTGATTGTTGATGACCGACACATAAGCGCACCTTGGAGTTCGACAACCATGGAAATCGCTTTGGGGTCCAAAAACGGTGATTAATAGTCCATGAAACGGGCCATAATCGGCCAAAACTGCAAGTGTTGACGACCAACACGTAAGCACACCTTGGGGTTCAACAACTATGGAAATCGCTTCGGGACCCAAAAACGATGAGTAATAGTCCACGAAACGGGTCATAATTGGACAAAACTGTGAGTGTTAACGACTGACACATAAACGCACCCCGGGGTTCATCAATCATGGAAATCGCTCTGGGTCCCCAAAACGCTGAGTAATAGTCCACGAAACGGACAAGAATCGGCCAAATATGTGAGTGTTGATGATCGACACGTAAACGCACCCCGAGGTTCGTCAATCGTGGAAATGACTCCGGGACCCCCAAACAAAGTAATAGTCCAAGAAACGGGCCAGAATCAGCCCGAACTGTGATTGTTGATGAC
>NW_025228179.1:77339-82598 GCF_018294505.1 Triticum aestivum | reverse complement strand
TAGTCCATGAAACGAGAATCGCTTTGGGGTCCCAAAACGGTGAGTAATAGTCCATGAAACGGGCAAGAAACGACCGAAACCGTGAGTGTTGATGATCGACACGTAAGCGCACCTTGGAGTTCGATAACCATGTAAATCACTCCGGGACCCCGAAATGGTGAGTAATAGTGCATGAAGCGGGCCAGAATCGGCCAAAACTGCGAGTGTTGATGATCAACACGTAAACACATCTTGGGGTTCAACAACTATGGAAATCGCTTCGGGACCCGAAAACGATGAGTAATAGTCCACGAAACGGGTCAGAATTGGACAAAATTGTGAGTATTGACAACTGACACATAAACGCACCCCGGGGTTCATCAATCGTGGAAATCGCTCTGGGTCCCCAAAACGGCGAGTAATAGTCCACAAAACGAACAAGAATCGGCCAAATATGTGAGTGTTAATGATCGACACGTAGACCCACCCCGAGGTTCTTCAATCGTGGAAATGACTCCGGGACCCCAAAACAGAGTAATAGTCCAAGAAACGGGCCAGAATCAGCCCGAACTGTGATTGTTGATGACCGACTCATAAGCGCAGCTTGGAGTTCGACAACCATGGAAATCGCTTTGGGGTCCAAAAACGGTGACTAATAGTCCATGAAACGGGCCAGAATCGGCCAAAACTGCAAGTGTTGATGACCAACACGTAAGCACACCTTGGGGTTCAACAACTATGGAAATCGCTTCGGGACCCAAAAACGATGAGTAATAGTCCACGAAACGGGTCATAATTGGACAAAACTGTGAGTGTTAACGACTGACACATAAACGCACCCCGGGGTTCATCAATCGTGGAAATCGCTCTGGGTCCCCAAAACGGCGAGTAATAGTCCACAAAACGGACAAGAATCGGCCAAATATGTGAGTGTTGATGATCGACACGTAGACGCACCCCGAGGTTCGTCAATCGTGGAAATCACTCCGGGACCCCAAAACAGAGTAATAGTCCAAGAAACAGGCCCGAATCAGCCCGAACTGTGATTGTTGATGACCGACACATAAGCGCTCCTTGGAGTTCGACAACCATGGAAACCGCTTTGGGGTCCAAAAACGGTGAATAATAGTCCATGAAACGGGCCAAAAACGCCAAAACAGCATGTGTTGATGACCAACACGTAAGCACACCTTGGGGTTCAACAACTATGGAAATCGCTTCGGGACCCAAAAACGATGAGTAATAGTCCATGAAACGGGTCATAATTGGACAAAACTGTGAGTGTTAACGATTGACACATAAACGCACCCCGGGGTTCATCAATCGTGGAAATCGCTCTGGGTCCCAAAACGCTGAGTAATAGTCCACGAAACGGACAAGAATCGGCCAAATATGTGAGTGTTGATGATCGGCACGTAAACGCACCCCGAGGTTCGTCAATCGTGGAAATGACTCCGGGACCCCCAAACAAAGTAATAGTCCAAGAAACGGGCCAGAATCAGCCCGAACTGTGATTGTTGATGACCGACACGTAAGCGCGCCTTGGAGTTCGACAACCATGGAAATCGCTTTGGGGCCCAAAAACGGTGAGTAATAGTCCATGAAACGGGCCAGAATCTGCTAAAACCGCGAATGTTGACGACAGACACGTAAACGCACCCGGGGTTCGACAACCATTGAAATCACCGGGACCCCAAAACAGTGAGCAATTGTCCATGAAACGGGCCATAAACTGCCGAAACCGGCGAGTGTTGATGATCGACAAGTAAGCGCACCTTGGAGTTCGATAACCATGGAAATTACTCAGGGACCCCGAAATGGTGAGTAATAGTGCATGAAGCGGGCCAGAATCGGCCAAAACTACGACTGTTGATGATCAACACGTAAATACATCTTGGGGTTCAACAACTATGGAAATCGCTTCGGGACCCGAAAACGATGAGTAATAGTCCACGAAACGGGTCAGAATTGGACAAAACTGTGAGTGTTGACAACTGACACATAAACGCACCCCGGGGTTCATCAATCGTGGAAATCGCTCTGGGTCCCCAAAACGGCGAGTAATAGTCCACAAAACGGACAAGAATCGGCCAAATATGTGAGTGTTGATGATCGACACGTAAACGCACCCCGAGGTTCGGCAATCGTGGAAATGACTCCGGGACCCCAAAACAGAGTAATAGTCCAAGAGACGGGCCAGAATCAGCCCGAACTGTGATTGTTGATGACCGACAGATAAGCGCACCTTGGAGTTCGACAACCATGGAAATCGCTTTGGGGTCCAAAAACGGTGACTAATAGTCCATGAAACGGGCCAGAATCGGCCAAAACTACAAGTGTTGATGACCAACACGTAAGCACACCTTGGGGTTCAACAACTATGGAAATCGCTTCGGGACCCAAAAACGATGAGTAATAGTCCACGAAACGGGTCATAATTGGACAAAACTGTGAGTGTTAACGACTAACACATAAACGCACCCCGGGGTTCATCAATCGTGGAAATCGCTCTGGGTCCCCAAAACGGCGAGTAATAGTCCACAAAACGGACAAGAATCGGCCAAATATGTGAGTTTTGATGATCGACACGTAGACGCACCCCGAGGTTCGTCAATCGTGGAAATCACTCCGGGACCCCAAAACAGAGTAATAGTCCAAGAAACGGGCCCGAATCAGCCCGAACTGTGATTGTTGATGACCGACACATAAGCGCTCCTTGGAGTTCGACAACCATGGAAACCGCTTTGGGGTCCAAAAACGGTGACTAATAGTCCATGAAACGGGCCAAAAACGCCAAAACTGCATGTGTTGATGACCAACACGTAAGCACACCTTGGGGTTCAACAACTATGGAAATCGCTTCGGGACCCAAAAACGATGAGTAATAGTCCATGAAACGGGTCATAATTGGACAAAACTGTGAGTGTTAACGACTGACACATAAACGCACCCCGGGGTTCATCAATCGTGGAAATCGCTCTGGGTCCCAAAACGCTGAGTAATAGTCCACGAAACGGACAAGAATCGGCCAAATATGTGAGTTTTGATGATCGACACGTAGACGCACCCCGAGGTTCGTCAATCGTGGAAATCACTCCGGGACCCCAAAACAAAGTAATAGTCCAAGAAACGGGCCAGAATCAGCCCGAACTGTGATTGTTGATGACCGACACGTAAGCGCTCCTTGGAGTTCGACAACCATGGAAACCGCTTTGGGGTCCAAAAACGGTGAGTAATAGTCCATGAAACGGGCCAAAAACGCCAAAACTGCATGTGTTGATGACCAACACGTAAGCACACCTTGGGGTTCAACAACTATGGAAATCGCTTCGGGACCCAAAAACGATGAGTAATAGTCCATGAAACGGGTCATAATTGGACAAAACTGTGAGTGTTAACGACTGACACATAAACGCACCCCGGGGTTCATCAATCGTGGAAATCGCTCTGGGTCCCAAAACGCTGAGTAATAGTCCACGAAACGGACAAGAATCGGCCAAATATGTGAGTGTTGATGATCGGCACGTAAACGCACCCCGAGGTTCGTCAATCGTGGAAATGACTCCGGGACCCCCAAACAAAGTAATAGTCCAAGAAACGGGCCAGAATCAGCCCGAACTGTGATTGTTGATGACCGACACGTAAGCGCGCCTTGGAGTTCGACAACCATGGAAATCGCTTTGGGGCCCAAAAACGGTGAGTAATAGTCCATGAAACGGGCCAGAATCTGCTAAAACCGCGAATGTTGACGACAGACACGTAAACGCACCCGGGGTTCGACAACCATTGAAATCACCGGGACCCCAAAACAGTGAGCAATTGTCCATGAAACGGGCCATAAACTGCCGAAACCGCGAGTGTTGATCATCGACAAGTAAGCGCACCTTGGAGTTCGATAACCATGGAAATTACTCAGGGACCCCGAAATGGTGAGTAATAGTGCATGAAGCGGGCCAGAATCGGCCAAAACTACGACTGTTGATGATCAACACGTAAATACATCTTGGGGTTCAACAACTCTGGAAATCGCTTCGGGACCCAAAAACGATGAGTAATAGTCCACGAAACGGGTCAGAATTGGACAAAACTGTGAGTGTTGACAACTGACACATAAACGCACCCCGGGGTTCATCAATCGTGGAAATCGCTCTGGGTCCCCAAAACGGCGAGTAATAGTCCACAAAACGGACAAGAATCGGCCAAATATGTGAGTGTTGATGATCGACATGTAAACGCACCCCGAGGTTCGGCAATCGTGGAAATGACTCCGGGACCCCAAAACAGAGTAATAGTCCAAGAAACGGGCCAGAATCAGCCCGAACTGTGATTGTTGATGACCGACACATAAGCGCACCTTGGAGTTCGACAACCATGGAAATCGCTTTGGGGTCCAAAAACGGTGACTAATAGTCCATGAAACGGGCCATAATCGGCCAAAACTGCAAGTGTTGATGACCAACACGTAAGCACACCTTGGGGTTCAACAACTATGGAAATCGCTTCGGGACCCAAAAACGATGAGTAATAGTCCACGAAACGGATCATAATTGGACAAAACTGTGAGTGTTAACGACTGACACATAAACGCACCCCGGGGTTCATCAATCGTGTAAATCGCTCTGGGTCCCCAAAACGCTGAGTAATAGTCCACGAAACGGACAAGAATCGGCCAAATATGTGAGTGTTGATGATCGACACGTAAACGCACCCCGAGGTTCGTCAATCGTGGAAATGACTCCGGGACCCCCAAACAAAGTAATAGTCCAAGAAACGGGCCAGAATCAGCCCGAACTGTGATTGTTGATGACCGACACGTAAGCGCGCCTTGGAGTTCGACAACCATGGAAATCGCTTTGGGGCCCAAAAACGGTGAGTAATAGTCCATGAAACGGGCCAGAATTGGCTAAAACCGCGAATGTTGATGACAGACACATAAACGCACCCGGGGTTCGACAACCATGGAAATCACCGGGACCCCAAAACAGTGAGCAATTGTCCATGAAACGGGCCATAAACTGCCGAAACCGCGAGTGTTGATGATCGACAAGTAAGCGCACCTTGGACTTCGATAACCAAGGAAATCACTCCGGGACCCCGAAACGGTGAGTAATAGTGCATGAAGCGGGCCAGAATCGGTTAAAACTGCGAGTGTTGATGACCAACACGTAAGCACATCTTGGGGTTCAACAACTATGGAAATCGCTTCGGGACCCGAAAACGATGAGTAATAGTCCACGAAATGGGTCATAATTGGGCAAAACTGTGAGTGTTAACGACTAA
>NW_025228179.1:74904-77179 GCF_018294505.1 Triticum aestivum | reverse complement strand
ACATAAATGCACCCCGGGGTTCATCAATCGTGGAAATCGCTCTGGGTCCCCAAAACGCTGAGTAATAGTCCATGAAACGAGAATCGCTTTGGGGTCCCAAAACGGTGAGTAATAGTCCATGAAACGGGCAAGAAACGGCCGAAACCGCGAGTGTTGATGATCGACACGTAAGCGCACCTTGGAGTTCGATAACCATGGAAATCACTCCGGGACCCCGAAATGGTGAGTAATAGTGCATGAAGCGGGCCAGAATCGGCCAAAACTGTGAGTGTTGATGATCAACACGTAAACACATCTTGGGGTTCAACAACTATGGAAATCGCTTCGGGACCCGAAAACGATGAGTAATAGTCCACGAAACGGGTCAGAATTGGACAAAATTGTGAGTGTTGACAACTGACACATAAACGCACCCCGGGGTTCATCAATCGTGGAAATCGCTCTGGGTCCCCAAAACGGCGAGTAATAGTCCACAAAACGGACAAGAATCGGCCAAATATATGAGTGTTGATGATCGACACATAAACGCACCCCGAGGTTCGTCAATCGTGGAAATGACTCCGGGACCCCAAAACAGAGTAATAGTCCAAGAAACGGGCCCGAATCAGCCCGAACTGTGATTGTTGATGACCGACACATAAGCGCTCCTTGGAGTTCGACAACCATGGAAACCGCTTTGGGGTCCAAAAACGGTGACTAATAGTCCATGAAACGGGCCAAAACCGCCAAAACTGCAAGTGTTGATGACCAACACGTAAGCACACCTTGGGGTTCAACAACTATGGAAATCGCTTCGGGACCCAAAAACGATGAGTAATAGTCCATGAAACGGGTCATAATTGGACAAAACTGTGAGTGTTAACGACTGACACATAAACGCACCCCAGGGTTCATCAATCGTGGAAATCGCTCTGGGTCCCCAAAACGCTGAGTAATAGTCCACGAAACGGACAAGAATCGGCCAAATATGTGAGTGTTGATGATCGGCACGTAAACGCACCCCGAGGTTCGTCAATCGTGGAAATGACTCCGGGACCCCCAAACAAAGTAATAGTCCAAGAAACGGGCCAGAATCAGCCCGAACTGTGATTGTTGATGACCGACACGTAAGCGCGCCTTGGAGTTCGACAACCATGGAAATCGCTTTGGGGCCCAAAAACGGTGAGTAATAGTCCACAAAACGGACAAGAATCGGCCAAATATATGAGTGTTGATGATCGACACATAAACGCACCCCGAGGTTCGTCAATCGTGGAAATGACTCCGGGACCCCAAAACAGAGTAATAGTCCAAGAAACGGGCCCGAATCAGCCCGAACTGTGATTGTTGATGACCGACACATAAGCGCTCCTTGGAGTTCGACAACCATGGAAACCGCTTTGGGGTCCAAAAACGGTGACTAATAGTCCATGAAACGGGCCAAAACCGCCAAAACTGCAAGTGTTGATGACCAACACGTAAGCACACCTTGGGGTTCAACAACTATGGAAATCGCTTCGGGACCCAAAAACGATGAGTAATAGTCCACGAAACGGGTCATAATTGGACAAAACTGTGAGTGTTAACGACTGACACATAAACGCACCCCGGGGTTCATCAATCGTGTAAATCGCTCTGGGTCCCCAAAACGCTGAGTAATAGTCCACGAAACGGACAAGAATCGGCCAAATATGTGAGTGTTGATGATCGACACGTAAACGCACCCCGAGGTTCGTCAATCGTGGAAATGACTCCGGGACCCCCAAACAAAGTAATAGTCCAAGAAACGGGCCAGAATCAGCCCGAACTGTGATTGTTGATGACCGACACGTAAGCGCGCCTTGGAGTTCGACAACCATGGAAATCGCTTTGGGGCCCAAAAACGGTGAGTAATAGTCCATGAAACGGGCCAGAATTGGCTAAAACCGCGAATGTTGATGACAGACACATAAACGCACCCGGGGTTCGACAACCATGGAAATCACCGGGACCCCAAAACAGTGAGCAATTGTCCATGAAACGGGCCATAAACTGCCGAAACCGCGAGTGTTGATGATCGACAAGTAAGCGCACCTTGGACTTCGATAACCAAGGAAATCACTCCGGGACCCCGAAACGGTGAGTAATAGTGCATGAAGCGGGCCAGAATCGGTTAAAACTGCGAGTGTTGATGACCAACACGTAAGCACATCTTGGGGTTCAACAACTATGGAAATCGCTTCGGGACCCGAAAACGATGAGTAATAGTCCACGAAATGGGTCATAATTGGGCAAAACTGTGAGTGTTAACGACTAA
>NW_025228179.1:66996-74894 GCF_018294505.1 Triticum aestivum | reverse complement strand
GAGTAATAGTCCACAAAACGGACAAGAATCGGCCAAATATATGAGTGTTGATGATCGACACATAAACGCACCCCGAGGTTCGTCAATCGTGGAAATGACTCCGGGACCCCAAAACAGAGTAATAGTCCAAGAAACGGGCCCGAATCAGCCCGAACTGTGATTGTTGATGACCGACACATAAGCGCTCCTTGGAGTTCGACAACCATGGAAACCGCTTTGGGGTCCAAAAACGGTGACTAATAGTCCATGAAACGGGCCAAAACCGCCAAAACTGCAAGTGTTGATGACCAACACGTAAGCACACCTTGGGGTTCAACAACTATGGAAATCGCTTCGGGACCCAAAAACGATGAGTAATAGTCCATGAAACGGGTCATAATTGGACAAAACTGTGAGTGTTAACGACTGACACATAAACGCACCCCGGGGTTCATCAATCGTGGAAATCGCTCTGGGTCCCCAAAACGCTGAGTAATAGTCCACGAAACGGACAAGAATCGGCCAAATATGTGAGTGTTGATGATCGGCACGTAAACGCACCCCGAGGTTCGTCAATTGTGGAAATGACTCCGGGACCCCCAAACAAAGTAATAGTCCAAGAAACGGGCCAGAATCAGCCCGAACTGTGATTGTTGATGACCGACACGTAAGCACGCCTTGGAGTTCGACAACCATGGAAATCGCTTTGGGGCCCAAAAACGGTGAGTAATAGTCCATGAAACGGGCCAGAATCTGCTAAAACCGCGAATGTTGACGACAGACACGTAAACGCACCCGGGGTTCGACAACCATTGAAATCACCGGGACCCCAAAACAGTGAGCAATTGTCCATGAAACGGGCCATAAACTGCCGAAACCGCGAGTGTTGATGATCAACAAGTAAGCGCACCTTGGACTTCGATAACCAAGGAAATCACTCGGGGACCCCGAAACGGTGAGTAATAGTGCATGAAGCGGGCCAGAATCGGTCAAAACTGCGAGTGTTGATGACCAACACGTAAGCACATCTTGGGGTTCAACAACTATGGAAATCGCTTCGGGACCCGAAAACGATGAGTAATAGTCCACGAAACGGGTCATAATTGGACAAAACTGTGAGTGTTGACGACTGACACATAAATGCACCCCGGGGTTCATCAATCGTGGAAATCGCTCTGGGTCCCCAAAATGTTGAGTAATAGTCCATGAAACGAGAATCGCTTTGGGGTCCCAAAACGATGAGTAATAGTCCATGAAACGGGCAAGAAACGACCGAAACCGCGAGTGTTGATGATCGACACGTAAGCGCACCTTGCAGTTCGATAACCATGGAAATTACTCCGGGACCCCGAAATGGTGAGTAATAGTGCATGAAGCGGGCCAGAATCGGCCAAAACTACGACTGTTGATGATCAACACGTAAATACATCTTGGGGTTCAACAACTATGGAAATCGCTTCGGGACCCGAAAACGATGAGTAATAGTCCACGAAACGGGTCAGAATTGGACAAAACTGTGAGTGTTGACAACTGACACATAAACGCACCCCGGGGTTCATCAATCGTGGAAATCGCTCTGGGTCCCCAAAACGGCGAGTAATAGTCCACAAAACGGACAAGAATCGGCCAAATATGTGAGTGTTGATGATCGACACGTAAACGCACCCCGAGGTTCGTCAATCGTGGAAATGACTCCGGGACCCCAAAACAGAGTAATAGTCCAAGAAACGGGCGAGAGTCAGCCCAAACTGTGATTGTTGATGACCGACACATAAGCGCTCCTTGGAGTTCGACAACCATGGAAACCGCTTTGGGGTCCAAAAACGGTGACTAATAGTCCATGAAACGGGCCAAAACCGCCAAAACTGCAAGTGTTGATGACCAACACGTAAGCACACCTTGGGGTTCAACAACTATGGAAATCGCTTCGAGACCCAAAAGCGATGAGTAATAGTCCATGAAACGGGTCATAATTGGACAAAACTGTGAGTGTTAACGACTGACACATAAACGCACCCCGGGGTTCATCAATCGTGGAAATCGCTCTGGGCCCCCAAAACGCTGAGTAATAGTCCACGAAACGGACAAGAATCGGCCAAATATGTGAGTGTTGATGATCGGCACGTAAACGCACCCCGAGGTTCGTCAATCGTGGAAATGACTCCGGGACCCACAAACAAAGTAATAGTCCAAGAAACGGGCCAGAATCAGCCCGAACTGTGATTGTTGATGACCGACACGTAAGCGCGCCTTGGAGTTCGACAACCATGGAAATCGTTTTGGGGCCCAAAAACGGTGAGTAATAGTCCATGAAACGGGCCAGAATCTGCTAAAACCGCGAATGTTGACGACAGACACGTAAACGCACCCGGGGTTCGACAACCATTGAAATCACCGGGACCCCAAAACAGTGAGCAATTGTCCATGAAACGGGCCATAAACTGCCGAAACCGCGAGTGTTGATGATCAACAAGTAAGCGCACCTTGGACTTCGATAACCAAGGAAATCACTCCGGGACCCCGAAACGGTGAGTAATAGTGCATGAAGCGCGCCAGAATCGGTCAAAACTGCGAGTGTTGATGACCAACACGTAAGCACATCTTGGGGTTCAACAACTATGGAAATCGCTTCGGGACCCGAAAACGATGAGTAATAGTCCACGAAACGGGTCATAATTGGACAAAACTGTGAGTGTTGACGACTGACACATAAATGCACCCCGGGGTTCATCAATCGTGGAAATCGCTCTGGTTCCCCAAAACTCTGAGTAATAGTCCATGAAACGAGAATCGCTTTGGGGTCCCAAAACGATGAGTAATAGTCCATGAAACGGGCAAGAAACGACCGAAACCGCGAGTGTTGATGATCGACACGTAAGCGCACCTTGCAGTTCGATAACCATGGAAATTACTCCGGGACCCCGAAATGGTGAGTAATAGTGCATGAAGCGGGCCAGAATCGGCCAAAACTACGACTGTTGATGATCAACACGTAAATACATCTTGGGGTTCAACAACTATGGAAATCGCTTCGGGACCCGAAAACGATGAGTAATAGTCCACGAAACGGGTCAGAATTGGACAAAACTGTGAGTGTTGACAACTGACACATAAACGCACCCCGGGGTTCATCAGTCGTGGAAATCGCTCTGGGTCCCCAAAACGGCGAGTAATAGTCCACAAAACGGACAAGAATCGGCCAAATATGTGAGTGTTGATGATCGACACGTAAACGCACCCCGAGGTTCGTCAATCGTGGAAATGACTTCGGGACCCCAAAACAGAGTAATAGTCCAAGAAACGGGCGAGAGTCAGCCCGAACTGTGATTGTTGATGACCGACACATAAGCGCACCTTGGAGTTCGACAACCATGGAAATCGCTTTGGGGTCCAAAAACGGTGACTAATAGGCCATGAAACGGGCCAGAATCGGCCAAAACTGCAAGTGTTGATGACCAACACGTAAGCACACCTTGGGGTTCAACAACTATGGAAATCGCTTCGGGACCCAAAAACGATGAGTAATAGTCCACGAAACGGGTCATAATTGGACAAAACTGTGAGTGTTAACGACTGACACATAAACGCACCCCGGGGTTCATCAATCGTGGAAATCGCTCTGGGTCCCTAAAACGCTGAGTAATAGTCCACGAAACGGACAAGAATCGGCCAAATATGTCAGTGTTGATGATCGACACGTAAACGCACCCCGAGGTTCGTCAATCGTGGAAATGACTCCGGGACCACCAAACAGAGTAATAGTCCAAGAAACGGGCCAGAATCAGCCCGAACTGTGATTGTTGATGACCGACACGTAAGCGCACCTTGGAGCTCGACAACCATGGAAATCGCTTTGGGGCCCAAAAACGGTGAGTAATAGTCCATGAAACAGGCCAGAATCTGCTAAAACCGCGAATGTTGACGACAGACACGTAAACGCACCCGGGGTTCGACAACCATGGAAATCACCGGGACCCCAAAACAGTGAGCAATTGTCCATGAAACGGGCCATAAACTGCCGAAACCGTGAGTGTTGATGATCGACAAGTAAGCGCACCTTGGACTTTGATAACCAAGGAAATCACTCCGGGACCCCGAAACGGTGAGTAATAGTGCATGAAGCGGGCCAGAATCGGTCAAAACTGCGAGTGTTGATGACCAACACGTAAGCACATCTTGGGGTTCAACAACTATGGAAATCGCTTCGGGACCCGAAAACGATGAGTAATAGTCCACGAAACGGGTCATAATTGGACAAAACTGTGAGTGTTAACGACTAACACATAAATGCACCCCGGGGTTCATCAATCATGGAAATCGCTCTGGGTCCCCAAAACGCTGAGTAATAGTCCATGAAACGAGAATCGCTTTGGGGTCCCAAAACGATGAGTAATAGTCCATGAAATGGGCAAGAAACGACCGAAACCGCGAGTGTTGATGATCGACACGTAAGCGCACCTTGCAGTTCGATAACCATGGAAATTACTCCGGGACCCCGAAATGGTGAGTAATAGTGCATGAAGCGGGCCAGAATCGGCCAAAACTACGACTGTTGATGATCAACACGTAAATACATCTTGGGGTTCAACAACTATGGAAATCGCTTCGGGACCCGAAAACGATGAGTAATAGTCCACGAAACGGGTCAGAATTGGACAAAACTGTGAGTGTTGACAACTGACACATAAACGCACCCCGGGGTTCATCAATCGTGGAAATCGCTCTGGGTCCCCAAAACGGCGAGTAATAGTCCACAAAACGGACAAGAATCGGCCAAATATGTGAGTGTTGATGATCGACACGTAAACGCACCCCGAGGTTCGTCAATCGTGGAAATGACTCCGGGACCCCAAAACAGAGTAATAGTCCAAGAAACGGGCGAGAATCAGCCCGAACTGTGATTGTTGATGACCGACACATAAGCGCACCTTGGAGTTCGACAACCATGGAAATCGCTTTGGGGTCCAAAAACGGTGACTAATAGTCCATGAAACGGGCCAGAATCGGCCAAAACTGCAAGTGTTGATGACCAACACGTAAGCACACCTTGGGGTTCAACAACTATGGAAATCGCTTCGGGACCCAAAAACGATGAGTAATAGTCCACGAAACGGGTCATAATTGGACAAAACTGTGAGTGTTAACGACTGACACATAAACGCACCCCGGGGTTCATCAATCGTGGAAATCGCTCTGGGTCCCCAAAACGCTGAGTAATAGTCCACGAAACGGACAAGAATCGGCCAAATATGTGAGTGTTGATGATCGACACGTAAACGCTCCCCGAGGTTCGTCAATCGTGGAAATGACTCCGGGACCCCCAAACAGAGTAATAGTCCAAGAAACGGGCCAGAATCAGCCCGAACTGTGATTGTTGATGACCGACACGTAAGCGCGCCTTGGAGTTCGACAACCATGGAAATCGCTTTGGGGCCCAAAAACGGTGAGTAATAGTCCATGAAACGGGCCAGAATCTGCTAAAACCGCGAATGTTGACGACAGACACGTAAACGCACCCGGGGTTCGACAACCATGGAAATCACCGGGGCCCCAAAACAGTGAGCAATTGTCCATGAAACGGGCCATAAACTGCCGAAACCGTGAGTGTTGATGATCGACAAGTAAGCGCACCTTGGACTTCGATAACCAAGGAAATCACTCCGGGACCCCGAAACGGTGAGTAATAGTGCATGAAGCGGGCCAGAATCGGTCAAAACTGCGAGTGTTGATGACCAACACGTAAGCACATCTTGGGGTTCAACAACTATGGAAATCGCTTCGGGACCCGAAAACGATGAGTAATAGTCCACGAAACGGGTCATAATTGGACAAAACTGTGAGTGTTAACGACTAACACATAAATGCACCCCGGGGTTCATCAATCATGGAAATCGCTCTGGGTCCCCAAAACGCTGAGTAATAGTCCATGAAACGAGAATCGCTTTGGGGTCCCAAAACGGTGAGTAATAGTCCATGAAACGGGCAAGAAACGGCCGAAACCGCGAGTGTTGATGATCGACACGTAAGCGCACCTTGGAGTTCGATAACCATGGAAATCACTCCGGGACCCCGAAATGGTGAGTAATAGTGCATGAAGCAGGCCAGAATCGGCCAAAACTGCGAGTGTTGATGATCAACACGTAAACACATCTTGGGGTTCAACAACTATGGAAATCGCTTCGGGACCCGAAAACGATGAGTAATAGTCCACGAAACGGGTCAGAATTGGACAAAACTGTGAGTGTTGACAACTGACACATAAACGCACCCCGGGGTTCTTCAATCGTGGAAATCGCTCTGGGTCCCCAAAACGGCGACTAATAGTCCACAAAACGGACAAGAATCGGCCAAATATGTGAGTGTTGATGATCGACACGTAAACGCACCCCGAGGTTCGTCAATCGTGGAAATGACTCCGGGACCCCCAAACAGAGTAATAGTCCAAGAAACGGGCCAGAATCAGCCCGAACTGTGATTGTTGATGACCGACACGTAAGCGCGCCTTGGAGTTCGACAACCATGGAAATCGCTTTGGGGCCCAAAAAACGGTGAGTAATAGTCCATGAAACGGGCCCGAATCTGCTAAAACCGCGAATGTTGACGACAGACACGTAAACGCACCCGGGGTTCGACAACCATGGAAATCACCGGGACCCCAAAACAGTGAGCAATTGTCCATGAAACGGGCCATAAACTGCCGAAACCGTGAGTGTTGATGATCGACAAGTAAGCGCACCTTGGACTTCGATAACAAAGGAAATCACTCCGGGACCCCGAAACGGTGAGTAATAGTGCATGAAGCGGGCCAGAATCGGTCAAAACTGCGAGTGTTGATGACCAACACGTAAGCACATCTTGGGGTTGAACAACTATGGAAATCGCTTCGGGACCCGAAAACGATGAGTAATAGTCCACGAAACGGGTCATAATTGGACAAAACTGTGAGTGTTAACGACTAACACATAAATGCACCCCGGGGTTCATCAATCATGGAAATCGCTCTGGGTCCCCAAAACGCTGAGTAATAGTCCACGAAACGGACAAGAATCGGCCAAATATGTGAGTGTTGATGATCGACACGTAAACGCACCCCGAGGTTCGTCAATCGTGGAAATGACTCCGGGACCCCCAAACAGAGTAATAGTCCAAGAAACGGGCCAGAATCAGCCCGAACTGTGATTGTTGATGACCGACACGTAAGCGCGCCTTGGAGTTCGACAACCATGGAAATCGCTTTGGGGCCCAAAAACGGTGAGTAATAGTCCATGAAACGGGCCAGAATCTGCTAAAACCGCGAATGTTGACGACAGACACGTAAACGCACCCGGGGTTCGACAACCATGGAAATCACCGGGACCCCAAAACAGTGAGCAATTGTCCATGAAACGGGCCATAAACTGCCGAAACCGTGAGTGTTGATGATCGACAAGTAAGCGCACCTTGGACTTCGATAACCAAGGAAATCACTCCGGGACCCCGAAACGGTGAGTAATAGTGCATGAAGCGGGCCAGAATCGGTCAAAACTGCGAGTGTTGATGACCAACACGTAAGCACATCTTGGGGTTCAACAACTATGGAAATCGCTTCGGGACCCGAAAACGATGAGTAATAGTCCACGAAACGGGTCATAATTGGACAAAACTGTGAGTGTTAACGACTAATACATAAATGCACCCCGGGGTTCATCAATCATGGAAATCGCTCTGGGTCCCCAAAACGCTGAGTAATAGTCCATGAAACGAGAATCGCTTTGGGATCCCAAAACGGTGAGTAATAGTCCATGAAACAGGCAAGAAACGGCCGAAACCGCGAGTGTTGATGATCGACACGTAAGCGCACCTTGGAGTTCGATAACCATGGAAATCACTCCGGGACCCCGAAATGGTGAGTAATAGTGCATGAAGCGGGCCAGAATCGG
>NW_025228179.1:56863-66697 GCF_018294505.1 Triticum aestivum | reverse complement strand
AACGATGAGTAATAGTCCACGAAACGGGTCATAATTGGACAAAACTGTGAGTGTTAACGACTAACACATAAATGCACCCCGGGGTTCATCAATCATGGAAATCGCTCTGGGTCCCCAAAACGCTGAGTAATAGTCCATGAAACGAGAATCGCTTTGGGGTCCCAAAACGATGAGTAATAGTCCATGAAACGGGCAAGAAACGACCGAAACCGCGAGTGTTGATGATCGACACGTAAGCGCACCTTGCAGTTCGATAACCATGGAAATTACTCCGGGACCCCGAAATGGTGAGTAATAGTGCATGAAGCGGGCCAGAATCGGCCAAAACTACGACTGTTGATGATCAACACGTAAATACATCTTGGGGTTCAACAACTATGGAAATCGCTTCGGGACCCGAAAACGATGAGTAATAGTCCACGAAACGGGTCAGAATTGGACAAAACTGTGAGTGTTGACAACTGACACATAAGCGCACCCCGGGGTTCATCAGTCGTGGAAATCGCTCTGGGTCCCCAAAACGGCGAGTAATAGTCCACAAAACGGACAAGAATCGGCCAAATATGTGAGTGTTGATGATCGACACGTAAACGCACCCCGAGGTTCGTCAATCGTGGAAATGACTCCGGGACCCCAAAACAGAGTAATAGTCCAAGAAACGGGCGAGAGTCAGCCCGAACTGTGATTGTTGATGACCGACACATAAGCGCACCTTGGAGTTCGACAACCATGGAAATCGCTTTGGGGTCCAAAAACGGTGACTAATAGGCCATGAAACGGGCCAGAATCGGCCAAAACTGCAAGTGTTGATGACCAACACGTAAGCACACCTTGGGGTTCAACAACTATGGAAATCGCTTCGGGACCCAAAAACGATGAGTAATAGTCCACGAAACGGGTCATAATTGGACAAAACTGTGAGTGTTAACGACTGACACATAAACGCACCCCGGGGTTCATCAATCGTGGAAATCGCTCTGGGTCCCCAAAACGCTGAGTAATAGTCCACGAAACGGACAAGAATCGGCCAAATATGTCAGTGTTGATGATCGACACGTAAACGCACCCCGAGGTTCGTCAATCGTGGAAATGACTCCGGGACCACCAAACAGAGTAATAGTCCAAGAAACGGGCCAGAATCAGCCCGAACTGTGATTGTTGATGACCGACACGTAAGCGCGCCTTGGAGTTCGACAACCATGGAAATCGCTTTGGGGCCCAAAAACGGTGAGTAATAGTCCATGAAACGGGCCAGAATCTGCTAAAACCGCGAATGTTGACGACAGACACGTAAACGCACCCGGGGTTCGACAACCATGGAAATCACCGGGACCCCAAAACAGTGAGCAATTGTCCATGAAACGGGCCATAAACTGCCGAAACCGTGAGTGTTGATGATCGACAAGTAAGCGCACCTTGGACTTCGATAACCAAGGAAATCACTCCGGGACCCCGAAACGGTGAGTAATAGTGCATGAAGCGGGCCAGAATCGGTCAAAACTGCGAGTGTTGATGACCAACACGTAAGCACATCTTGGGGTTCAACAACTATGGAAATCGCTTCGGGACCCGAAAACGATGAGTAATAGTCCACGAAACGGGTCATAATTGGACAAAACTGTGAGTGTTAACGACTAATACATAAATGCACCCCGGGGTTCATCAATCATGGAAATCGCTCTGGGTCCCCAAAACGCTGAGTAATAGTCCATGAAACGAGAATCGCTTTGGGATCCCAAAACGGTGAGTAATAGTCCATGAAACAGGCAAGAAACGGCCGAAACCGCGAGTGTTGATGATCGACACGTAAGCGCACCTTGGAGTTCGATAACCATGGAAATCACTCCGGGACCCCGAAATGGTGAGTAATAGTGCATGAAGCGGGCCAGAATCGGCCAAAACTGCGAGTGTTGATGATCAACACGTAAACACATCTTGGGGTTCAACAACTATGGAAATCGCTTCGGGACCCAAAAACGATGAGTAATAGTGCATGAAACGGGTCATAATTGGACAAAACTGTGAGTGTTAACGACTGACACATAAACGCACCCCGGGGTTCATCAATCGTGGAAATCGCTCTGAGTCCCCAAACCGCTGAGTAATAGTCCACGAAACGGACAAGAATCGGCCAAATATGTGAGTGTTGATGATCGGCACGTAAACGCACCCCGAGGTTCGTCAATCATGGAAATGACTCCGGGACCCCCAAACAAAGTAATAGTCCAAGAAACGGGCCAGAATCAGCCCGAACTGTGATTGTTGATGACCGACACGTAAGCGCGCCTTGGAGTTCGACAACCATGGAAATCGCTTTGGGGCCCAAAAACGGTGAGTAATAGTCCATGAAACGGGCCAGAATCTGCTAAAACCGCGAATGTTGACGACAGACACGTAAACACACCTTGGGGTTCAACAACTATGGAAATCGCTTCGGGACCCAAAAACGATGAGTAATAGTCCACGAAACGGGTCATAATTGGACAAAACTGTGAGTGTTAACGACTGACACATAAACGCACCCCGGGGTTCATCAATCGTGGAAATCGCTCTGGGTCCCCAAAACGCTGAGTAATAGTCCACGAAACGGACAAGAATCGGCCAAATATGTGAGTGTTGATGATCGACACGTAAACGCACCCCGAGGTTCGTCAATCGTGGAAATGACTCCGGGACCCCCAAACAGAGTAATAGTCCAAGAAACGGGCCAGAATCAGCCCGAACTGTGATTGTTGATGACCGACACGTAAGCGCGCCTTGGAGTTCGGCAACCATGGAAATCGCTTTGGGGCCCAAAAACGGTGAGTAATAGTCCATGAAACGGGCCAGAATCTGCTAAAACCGCGAATGTTGACGACAGACACGTAAACGCACCCGGGGTTCGACAACCATGGAAATCACCGGGGCCCCAAAACAGTGAGCAATTGTCCATGAAACGGGCCATAAACTGCCGAAACCGTGAGTGTTGATGATCGACAAGTAAGCGCACCTTGGACTTCGATAACCAAGGAAATCACTCCGGGACCCCGAAACGGTGAGTAATAGTGCATGAAGCGGGCCAGAGTCGGTCAAAACTGCGAGTGTTGATGACCAACACGTAAGCACATCTTGGGGTTCAACAACTATGGAAATCGCTTCGGGACCCGAAAACGATGAGTAATAGTCCACGAAACGGGTCATAATTGGACAAAACTGTGAGTGTTAACGACTAACACATAAATGCACCCCGGGGTTCATCAATCATGGAAATCGCTCTGGGTCCCCAAAACGCTGAGTAATAGTCCATGAAACGAGAATCGCTTTGGGGTCCCAAAACGGTGAGTAATAGTCCATGAAACGGGCAAGAAACGGTCGAAACCGCGAGTGTTGATGATCGACACGTAAGCGCACCTTGGAGTTCGATAACCATGGAAATCACTCCGGGACCCCGAAATGGTGAGTAATAGTGCATGAAGCGGGCCAGAATCGGCCAAAACTGCGAGTGTTGATGATCAACACGTAAACACATCTTGGGGTTCAACAACTATGGAAATCGCTTCGGGACCCGAAAACGATGAGTAATAGTCCACGAAACGGGTCAGAATTGGACAAAACTGTGAGTGTTGACAACTGACACATAAACGCACCCCGGGGTTCTTCAATCGTGGAAATCGCTCTGGGTCCCCAAAACGGCGACTAATAGTCCACAAAACGGACAAGAATCGGCCAAATATGTGAGTGTTGATGATCGACACGTAAACGCACCCCGAGGTTCGTCAATCGTGGAAATGACTCCGGGACCCCCAAACAGAGTAATAGTCCAAGAAACGGGCCAGAATCAGCCCGAACTGTGATTGTTGATGACCGACACGTAAGCGCGCCTTGGAGTTCGACAACCATGGAAATCGCTTTGGGGCCCAAAAACGTTGAGTAATAGTCCATGAAACGGGCCAGAATCTGCTAAAACCGCGAATGTTGATGACAGACACGTAAACGCACCCGGGGTTCGACAACCATGGAAATCACCGGGACCCCAAAACAGTGAGCAATTGTCCATGAAACGGGCCATAAACTGCCGAAACCGTGAGTGTTGATGATCGACAAGTAAGCGCACCTTGGACTTCGATAACCAAGGAAATCACTCCGGGACCCCGAAACGGTGAGTAATAGTGCATGAAGCGGGCCAGAATCGGTCAAAACTGCGAGTGTTGATGACCAACACGTAAGCACATCTTGGGGTTGAACAACTATGGAAATCGCTTCGGGACCCGAAAACGATGAGTAATAGTCCACGAAACGGGTCATAATTGGACAAAACTATGAGTGTTAACGACTAACACATAAATGCACCCCGGGGTTCATCAATCATGGAAATCGCTCTGGGTCCCCAAAACGCTGAGTAATAGTCCATGAAACGAGAATCGCTTTGGGGTCCCAAAACGGTGAGTAATAGTCCATGAAACGGGCAAGAAACGGCCGAAACCGCGAGTGTTGATGATCGACACGTAAGCGCACCTTGGAGTTCGATAACCATGGAAATCACTCCGGGACCCCGAAATGGTGAGTAATAGTGCATGAAGCGGGCCAGAATCGGCCAAAACTGCGAGTGTTGATGATCAACACGTAAACACATCTTGGGGTTCAACAACTATGGAAATCGCTTCGGGACCCGAAAACGATGAGTAATAGTCCACGAAACGGGTCAGAATTGGACAAAACTGTGGGTGTTGACAACTGACACATAAACGCACCCCGGGGTTCTTCAATCGTGGAAATCGCTCTGGGTCCCCAAAACGGCGACTAATAGTCCACAAAACGGACAAGAATCGGCCAAATATGTGAGTGTTGATGATCGACACGTAAACGCACCCCGAGGTTCGTCAATCGTGGAAATGACTCCGGGACCCCAAAACAGAGTAATAGTCCAAGAAACGGGCCAGAATCAGCCCGAACTGTGATTGTTGATGACCGACACATAAGCGCACCTTGGAGTTCGACAACCATGGAAATCGCTTTGGGGTCCAAAAACGGTGACTAATAGTCCATGAAACGGGCCAAAATCGGCCAAAACTGCAAGTGTTGATGACCAACACGTAAGCACACCTTGGGGTTCAACAACTATGGAAATCGCTTCGGGACCCAAAAACGATGAGTAATAGTCCACGAAACGGGTCATAATTGGACAAAACTGTGAGTGTTAACGACTGACACATAAACGCACCCCGGGGTTCATCAATCGTGGAAATCGCTTTGGGTCCCCAAAACGCTGAGTAATAGTCCACGAAACGGACAAGAATTGGCCAAATATGTGAGTGTTGATGATCGACACGTAAACGCACCCCGAGGTTCGTCAATCGTGGAAATGACTCCGGGACCCCCAAACAAAGTAATAGTCCAAGAAACGGGCCAGAATCAGCCCGAACTGTGATTGTTGATGACCGACACGTAAGCGCGCCTTGGAGTTCGACAACCATGGAAATCGCTTTGGGGCCCAAAAACGGTGAGTAATAGTCCATGAAACGGGCCAGAATCTGCTAAAACCGCGAATGTTGACGACAGACACGTAAACGCAACCGGGGTTCGACAACCATGGAAATCACCGGGACCCCAAAACAGTGAGCAATAGTCCATGAAACGGGCCATAAACTGCCGAAACCGCGAGTGTTGATGATCGACAAGTAAGCGCACCTTGGACTTCGATAACCAAGGAAATCACTCCGGGACCCCGAAACGGTGAGTAATAGTGCATGAAGCGGGCCAGAATCGGTCAAAACTGCGAGTGTTGATGACCAACACGTAAGCACATCTTGGGGTTCAACAACTATGGAAATCGCTTCGGGACCCGAAAACGATGAGTAATAGTCCACTAAACGGGTCATAATTGGACAAAACTGTGAGTGTTGACGACTGACACATAAATGCACCCCGGGGTTCATCAATCGTGGAAATCGCTCTGGGTCCCCAAAACGTTGAGTAATAGTCCATGAAACGAGAATCGCTTTGGGGTCCCAAAACGGTGAGTAATAGTCCATGAAACGGGCAAGAAACGACCAAAACCGCGAGTGTTGATGATCGACAAGTAAGCGCACCTTGGAGTTCGATAACCATGGAAATCACTCCGGTACCCCGAAATGGTGTGTAATAGTGCATGAAGCGGGCCAGAATCGGCCAAAACTGCGACTGTTGATGATCAACACGTAAACACATCTTGGGGTTCAACAACTATGGAAATCGCTTCGGGACCCGAAAACGATGAGTAATAGACCACGAAACGGGTCAGAATTGGACAAAACTGTGAGTGTTGACAACTGACACATAAACGCACCCCGGGGTTCATCAATCGTGGAAATCGCTCTGGGTCCCCAAAACGGCGAGTAATAGTCCACAAAACGGATAAGAATCGGCCAAATATGTGAGTGTTGATGATCGACACGTAAACGCACCCCGAGGTTCGTCAATCGTGGAAATGACTCCGGGACCCCAAAACAGAGTAATAGTCCAAGAAACGGGCCAGAATCAGCCCGAACTGTGATTGTTGATGACCGACACATAAGCGCACCTTGGAGTTCGACAACCATGGAAATCGCTTTGGGGTCCAAAAACGGTGACTAATAGTCCATGAAACGGGCCAAAATCGGCCAAAACTGCAAGTGTTGATGACCAACACGTAAGCACACCTTGGGGTTCAACAACTATGGAAATCGCTTCGGGACCCAAAAACGATGAGTAATAGTCCACGAAACGGGTCATAATTGGACAAAACTGTGAGTGTTAACGACTGACACATAAACGCACCCCGGGGTTCATCAATCGTGGAAATCGCTCTGGGTCCCCAAAACGCTGAGTAATAGTCCACGAAACGGACAAGAATCGGCCAAATATGTGAGTGTTGATGATCGACACGTAAACGCACCCCGATGTTCGTCAATCGTGGAAATGACTCCGGGACCCCCAAACAAAGTAATAGTCCAAGAAACGGGCCAGAATCAGCCCGAACTGTGATTGTTGATGACCGACACGTAAGCGCGCCTTGGAGTTCGACAACCATGGAAATCGCTTTGGGGCCCAAAAACGGTGAGTAATAGTCCATGAAACGGGCCAGAATCTGCTAAAACTGCGAATGTTGACGACAGACACATAAACGCACCCGGGGTTCGAAAACCATGGAAATCACCGGGACCCCAAAACAGTGAGCAATTGTCCATGAAACGGGCCATAAACTGCCGAAACCGCGAGTGTTGATGATCGACAAGTAAGCGCACCTTGGACTTCGATAACCAAGGAAATCACTCCGGGACCCCGAAACGGTGAGTAATAGTGCATGAAGCGGGCCAGAATCGGTCAAAACTGCGAGTGTTGATGACCAACACGTAAGCACATCTTGGGGTTCAACAACCATGGAAATCGCTTCGGGACCCGAAAATGATGAGTAATAGTCCACGAAACGGGTCATAATTGGACTAAACTGTGAGTGTTGACGACTGACACATAAATGCACCCCGGGGTTCATCAATCGTGGAAATCGCTCTGGGTCCCCAAAATGTTGAGTAATAGTCCATGAAACGAGAATCGCTTTGGGGTCCCAAAACGGTGAGTAATAGTCCATGAAACGGGCAAGAAACGACCGAAACCGCGAGTGTTGATGATCGACACTTAAGCGCACCTTGGAGTTCGATAACCATGGAAATCACTCCGGGACCCCGAAATGGTGAGTAATAGTGCATGAAGCGGGCCAGAATCGGCCAAAACTGCGAGTGTTGATGATCAACACGTAAACACATCTTGGGGTTCAACAACTATGGAAATCGCTTCGGGACCCGAAAACGTTGAATAATAGTCCACGAAACGGGTCAGAATTGGACAAAACTGTGAGTGTTGACAACTGACACATAAACGCACCCCGGGGTTCGTCAATCATGGAAATCGCTCTGGGTCCCCAAAACGGCGAGTAATAGTCCACAAAACGGACAAGAATCGGCCAAATATGTGAGTCTTGATGATCGACACGTAAACGCACCCCGAGGTTCGTCAATCGTGGAAATGACTCTGGGACCCCAAAACAGAGTAATAGTCCAAGAAACGGGCCAGAATCAGCCCGAACTGTGATTGTTGATGACCGACACATAAGCGCACCTTGGAGTTCGACAACCATGGAAATCGCTTTGGGGTCCAAAAACGGAGACTAATAGTCCATGAAACGGGCCAGAATCGGCCAAAACTGCAAGTGTTGATGACCAACACGTAAGCACACCTTGGGGTTCAACAACTATGGAAATCGCTTCGGGACCCAAAAACGATGAGTAATAGTCCACGAAACGGGTCATAATTGGACAAAACTGTGAGTGTTAACGACTGACACATAAACGCACCCCGGGGTTCATCAATCGTGGAAATCGCTCTGGGTCCCCAAAACGCTGAGTAATAGTCGACGAAACGGACAAGAATCGGCCAAATATGTGAGTGTTGATGATCGACACGTAAACGCACCCCGAGGTTCGTCAATCGTGGAAATGACTCCGGGACCCCCAAACAGAGTAACAGTCCAAGAAACGGGCGAGAATCAGCCCGAACTGTGATTGTTGATGACCGACACGTAAGCGCGCCTTGGAGTTCGACAACCATGGAAATCTCTTTGGGGCCCAAAAACGGTGAGTAATAGTCCATGAAACGGGCCAGAATCGGCTAAAACCGCGAATGTTCACGACAGACACGTAAACGCACCCGGGGTTCGACAACCATGGAAATCACTCCGGGACCCCAAAATAGTGAGCAATTGTCCATGAAACGGGCCAGAATCGGCCAAAACTGCGAGTGTTGATGACCAACACGTAAGCACGCCTTGGAGTTCGACAACCATGGAAATCGCTTTGGGACCAGAAAACGGTGAGTAATAGTCCATGAAACGGGCCAGAATCGGCCAAAACTGCGAGTGTCGATGACGAACACGTAAGCACACCTTGGGGTTCAACAACTATGGAAATCGCTTCGGGACCCGAAAACGATGAGTAATACTCCACGAAACGGGTCATAATTGGACAAAACTGTGAGTGTTAACAACTCACACATAAATGCACCCCGGGGTTCATCAATCGTGGAAATCGCTCTGGGTCCCCAAAACGCTGAGTAATAGTCCATGAAACGAGAATCGCTTTGGGGTCCCAAAACGGTGAGTAATAGTCCATGAAACGGGCAAGAAACACGAGTGTTGATGATCGACACATAAGCGCACCTTGGAGTTTGATAACCATGGAAATCACTCCGGGACCCCGAAATGGTGAGTAATAGTGCATGAAGCGGGCCAGAATCGGCCAAAACTACGAGTGTTGATGATCAACACGTAAACACATCTTGGGGTTCAACAACTATGGAAATCACTTCGGGACCCGAAAACGTTGAGTAATAGTCCACGAAACGGGTCAGAATTGTACAAAACTGTGGGTGTTGACAACTGACACATAAACACACCCCGGGGTTCATCAATCGTGGAAATCGCTCTGGGTCCCCAAAATGGCGAGTAATAGTCCACAAAACGGACAAGAATCGGCCAAATATGTGAGTGTTGATGATCGACATGTAAACGCACCCCGAGGTTCGTCAATCGTGGAAATGACTCTGGGACCCCAAAACAGAGTAATAGTCCAAGAAACGGGCCAGAATCAGCCCGAACTGTGATTGTTGATGACCGGCACATAAGCGCACCTTGGAGTTCGACAACCATGGAAATCGCTTTGGGGTCCAAAAACGGTGACTAATAGTCCATGAAACGGGCCAGAATCGGCCAAAACTGCAAGTGTTGATGACCAACACGTAAGCACACCTTGGGGTTCAACAACTATGGAAATCGCTTCGGGACCC
>NW_025228179.1:22640-51313 GCF_018294505.1 Triticum aestivum | reverse complement strand
GGGTCATAATTGGACAAAACTGTGAGTGTTAATGACTGACACATAAACACACCCCGGGGTTCATCAATCGTGGAAATCGCTCTGGGTCCCCAAAACGCTGAGTAATAGTCCACGAAACGGACAAGAATCGGCCAAATATGTGAGTGTTGATGATCGAGACGTAAACGCACCCCGAGGTTCGTCAATCGTGGAAATGACTCCGGGACCCCCAAACAGAGTAATAGTCCAAGAAACGGGCGAGAATCAGCCCGAACTGTGATTGTTGATGACCGACACGTAAGCGCGCCTTGGAGTTCGACAACCATGGAAATCTCTTTGGGGCCCAAAAACGGTGAGTAATGGTCCATGAAACGGGCCAGAATCGGCTAAAACCGCGAATATTGACGACAGACACGTAAACGCACCCGGGGTTCGACAACCATGGAAAGCACTCCGGGACCCCGAAACAGTGAGCAATTGTCCATGAAACGGGCCAGAATCGGCCAAAACTGCGAGTGTTGATGACGAACACGTAAGCACACCTTGGGGTTCAACAACTATGGAAATCGCTTCGGGACCCGAAAACGATGAGTAATACTCCACGAAACGGGTCATAATTGGACAAAACTGTGAGTGTTAACGACTCACACATAAATGCACCCCGGGGTTCATCAATCGTGGAAATCGCTCTGGGTCCCCAAAACGCTGAGTAATAGTCCATGAAACGAGAATCGCTTTGGGGTCCCAAAACGGTGAGTAATAGTCCATGAAACGGGCAAGAAACGACCGAAACCACGAGTGTTGATGATCGACATGTAAGCGCACCTTGGAGTTCGATAACCATGGAAATCACTCCGGGACCCCGAAATGGTGAGTAATAGTGCATGAAGCGGGCCAGAATCGGCCAAAACTGCGAGTGTTGATGATCAACACGTAAACACATCTTGGGGTTCAACAACTATGGAAATCGCTTCGGGACCCGAAAACGTTGAGTAATTATCCACGAAACGGGTCAGAATTGTACAAAACTGTGGGTGTTGACAACTGACACATAAACGCACCCTGGGGTTCATCAATCGTGGAAATCGCTCTGGGTCCCCAAAACGGCGAGTAATAGTCCACAAAACGGACAAGAATCGGCCAAATATGTGAGTGTTGATGATCGACATGTAAACGCACCCCGAGGTTCGTCAATCGTGGAAATGACTCTGGGACCCCAAAACAGAGTAATAGTCCAAGAAACGGGCCAGAATCAGCCCGAACTGTGATTGTTGATGACCGGCACATAAGCGCACCTTGGAGTTCGACAACCATGGAAATCGCTTTGGGGTCCAAAAACGGTGACTAATAGTCCATGAAACGGGCCAGAATCGGCCAAAACTGCAAGTGTTGATGACCAACACGTAAGCACACCTTGGGGTTCAACAACTATGGAAATCGCTTCGGGACCCAAAAATGATAAGTAATAGTCCACGAAACGGGTCATAATTGGACAAAACTGTGTGTGTTAATGACTGACACATAAACACACCCCGGGGTTCATCAATCGTGGAAATCGCTCTGGGTCCCCAAAACGCTGAGTAATAGTCCATGAAACGAGAATCGCTTTGGGGTCCCAAAACGGTGAGTAATAGTCCATGAAACGGGCAAGAAACAGGAGTGTTGATGATCGACACATAAGCGCACCTTGGAGTTTGATAACCATGGAAATCACTCCGGGACCCCGAAATGGTGAGTAATAGTGCATGAAGCGGGCCAGAATCGGCCAAAACTACGAGTCTTGATGATCAACACGTAAACACATCTTGGGGTTCAACAACTATGGAAATCGCTTCGGGACCCGAAAACGTTGAGTAATAGTCCACGAAACGGGTCAGAATTGTACAAAACTGTGGGTGTTGACAACTGACACATAAACACACCCCGGGGTTCATCAATCGTGGAAATCGCTCTGGGTCCCCAAAACGGCGAGTAATAGTCCACAAAACGGACAAGAATCGGCCAAATATGTGAGTGTTGATGATCGACATGTAAACGCACCCCGAGGTTCGTCAATCGTGGAAATGACTCTGGGACCCCAAAACAGAGTAATAGTCCAAGAAGCGGGCCAGAATCAGCCCGAACTGTGATTGTTGATGACCGGCACATAAGCGCATCTTGGAGTTCGACAACCATGGAAATCGCTTTGGGGTCCAAAAACGGTGACTAATAGTCCATGAAACGGGCCAGAATCGGCCAAAACTGCATGTGTTGATGACCAACACGTAAGCACACCTTGGGGTTCAACAACTATGGAAATCGCTTCGGGACCCAAAAATGATGAGTAATAGTCCACGAAACGGGTCATAATTGGACAAAACTGTGAGTGTTAACGACTCACACATAAATGCACCCCGGGGTTCATCAATCGTGGAAATCGCTCTGGGTCCCCAAAACGCTGAGTAATAGTCCATGAAACGAGAATCGCTTTGGGGTCCCAAAACGGTGAGTAATAGTCCATGAAACGGGCAAGAAACACGAGTGTTGATGATCGACACATAAGCGCACCTTGGAGTTTGATAACCATGGAAATCACTCCGGGACCCCGAAATGGTGAGTAATAGTGCATGAAGCGGGCCAGAATCGGCCAAAACTACGAGTGTTGATGATCAACACGTAAACACATCTTGGGGTTCAACAAATATGGAAATCGCTTCGGGACCCGAAAACGTTGAATAATAGTCCACGAAACGGGTCAGAATTGTACAAAACTGTGGGTGTTGACAACTGACACATAAACACACCCCGGGGTTCATCAATCGTGGAAATCGCTCTGGGTCCCCAAAACGGCGAGTAATAGTCCACAAAACGGACAAGAATCGGCCAAATATGTGAGTGTTGATGATCGACATGTAAACGCACCCCGAGGTTCGTCAATCGTGGAAATGACTCTGGGACCCCAAAACAGAGTAATAGTCCAAGAAACGGGCCAGAATCAGCCCGAACTGTGATTGTTGATGACCGGCACATAAGCGCACCTTGGAGTTCGACAACCATGGAAATCGCTTTGGGGTCCAAAAACGGTGACTAATAGTCCATGAAACGGGCCAGAATCGGCCAAAACTGCAAGTGTTGATGACCAACACGTAAGCACACCTTGGGGTTCAACAACTATGGAAATCGCTTTGGGACCCAAAAATGATGAGTAATAGTCCACGAAACGGGTCATAATTGGACAAAACTGTGAGTGTTAATGACTGACACATAAACACACCCCGGGGTTCATCAATCGTGGAAATCGCTCTGGGTCCCCAAAACGCTGAGTAATAGTCCATGAAACGGACAAGAATCGGCCAAATATGTGAGTGTTGATGATCGACACGTAAACGCACCCCGAGGTTCGTCAATCGTGGAAATGACTCCGGGACCCCCAAACAGAGTAATAGTCCAAGAAACGGGCGAGAATCAGCCCGAACTGTGATTGTTGATGACCGACACGTAAGCGCGCCTTGGAGTTCGACAACCATGGAAATCTCTTTGGGGCCCAAAAACGGTGAGTAATAGTCCATGAAACGGGCCAGAATCGGCTAAAACCGCGAATACTGACGACAGACACGTAAACGCACCCGGGGTTCGACAACCATGGAAATCACTCCGGGACCCCAAAACAGTGAGCAATTGTCCATGAAACGGGCCAGAATCGGCCAAAACTGCGAGTGTTGATGACCAACACGTAAGCACACCTTGGAGTTCGACAACCATGGAAATCGCTTTGGGACCCCAAAACGGTGAGTAATAGTCCATGAAACGGGCCAGAATCGGCCAAAACTGCGAGTGTTGATGACGAACACGTAAGCACACCTTGGGGTTCAACAACTATGGAAATCGCTTCGGGACCCAAAAACGATGAGTAATACTCCACGAAACGGGTCATAATTGGACAAAACTGTGAGTGTTAACGACTCACACACAAATGCACCCCGGGGTTCATCAATCGTGGAAATCGCTCTGGGTCCCCAAAACGCTGAGTAATAGTCCATGAAACGAGAATCGCTTTGGGGTCCCAAAACGGTGAGTAATAGTCCATGAAACGGGCAAGAAACGACCGAAACCGCGAGTGTTGATGATCGACACGTAAGCGCACCTTGGAGTTCGATAACCATGGAAATCACTCCGGGACCCCGAAATGGTGAGTAATAGTGCATGAAGCGGGCCAGAATCGGCCAAAACTGCGAGTGTTGATGATCAACACGTAAACACATCTTGGGGTTCAACAACTATGGAAATCGCTTCGGGACCCGAAAACGTTGAGTAATAGTCCACGAAACGGGTCAGAATTGTACAAAATTGTGGGTGTTGACAACTGACACATAGACGCACCCCGGGGTTCATCAATCGTGGAAATCGCTCTGGGTCCCCAAAACGGCAAGTAATAGTCCACAAAACGGACAAGAATCGGCCAAATATGTGAGTGTTGATGATCGAGATGTAAACGCACCCCGAGGTTCGTCAATCGTGGAAATGACTCTGGGACCCCAAAACAGAGTAATAGTCCAAGAAACGGGCCAGAATCAGCCCGAACTGTGATTGTTGATGACCGGCACATAAGCGCACCTTGGAGTTCGACAACCATGGAAATCGCTTTGGGGTCCAAAAACGGTGACTAATAGTCCATGAAACGGGCCAGAATCGGCCAAAACTGCAAGTGTTGATGACCAACACGTAAGCACACCTTGGGGTTCAACAACTATGGAAATCGCTTCGGGACCCAAAAATGATGAGTAATAGTCCACGAAACGGGTCATAATTGGACAAAACTGTGAGTGTTAATGACTGACACATAAACACACCCCGGGGTTCATCAATCGTGGAAATCGCTCTGGGTCCCCAAAATGATGAGTAATAGTCCACGAAACGGACAAGAATCGGCCAAATATGTGAGTGTTGATGATCGACACGTAAACGCACCCCGAGGTTCGTCAATCATGGAAATGACTCCGGGATCCCCAAACAGAGTAATAGTCCAAGAAACGGGCGAGAATCAGCCCGAACTGTGATTGTTGATGACCGACACGTAAGCGCGCCTTGGAGTTCGACAACCATGGAAATCTCTTTGGGGCCCAAAAACGGTGAGTAATAGTCCATGAAATGGGCCAGAATCGGCTAAAACCGCGAATATTGACGACAGACACGTAAACGCACCCGGGGTTCGACAACCATGGAAATCACTCCGGGACCCCAAAACAGTGAGCAATTGTCCATGAAACGGGCCAGAATCGGCCAAAACTGCGAGTGTTGATGACCAACACGTAAGCACACCTTGGAGTTCGACAACCATGGAAATCGCTTTGGGACCCCAAAACGGTGACTAATAGTCCATGAAACGGGCCAGAATCGGCCAAAACTGCAAGTGTTGATGACCAACATGTAAGCACACCTTGGGGTTCAACAACTATGGAAATCGCTTCGGGACCCAAAAATGATGAGTAATAGTCCACGAAACGGGTCATAATTGGACAAAACTGTGAGTGTTAATGACTGACACATAAACACACCCCGGGGTTCATCAATCGTGGAAATCGCTCTGGGTCCCCAAAACGATGAGTAATAGTCCACGAAACGGACAAGAATCGGCCAAATATGTGAGTGTTGATGATCGACACGTAAACGCACCCCGAGGTTCGTCAATCATGGAAATGACTCCGGGACCCCCAAACAGAGTAATAGTCCAAGAAACGGGCGAGAATCAGCCCGAACTGTGATTGTTGATGACCGACACGTAAGCGCGCCTTGGAGTTCGACAACCATGGAAATCTCTTTGGGGCCCAAAAACGGTGAGTAATAGTCCATGAAATGGGCCAGAATCGGCTAAAACCGCGAATATTGACGACAGACACGTAAACGCACCCGGGGTTCGACAACCATGGAAATCACTCCGGGACCCCAAAACAGTGAGCAATTGTCCATGAAACGGGCCAGAATCGGCCAAAACTGCGAGTGTTGATGACCAACACGTAAGCACACCTTGGAGTTCGACAACCATGGAAATCGCTTTGGGACCCCAAAACGGTGAGTAATAGTCCATGAAACGGGCCAGAATCGGCCAAAACTGCGAGTGTTGATGACGAACACGTAAGCACACCTTGGGGTTCAACAACTATGGAAATCGCTTCGGGACCCGAAAACGATGAGTAATACTCCACGAAATGGGTCATAATTGGACAAAACTGTGAGTGTTAACGACTCACACACAAATGCACCCCGGGGTTCATCAATCGTGGAAATCGCTCTGGGTCCCCAAAACGCTGAGTAATAGTCCATGAAACGAGAATCGCTTTGGGGTCCCAAAACGGTGAGTAATAGTCCAAGAAACGGGCAAGAAACGACCGAAACCGCGAGTGTTGATGATCGACACGTAAGCGCACCTTGGAGTTCGATAACCAAGGAAATCACTCTGGGACCCCGAAATGGTGAGTAATAGTGCATGAAGCAGGCCAGAATCGGCCAAAACTGCGAGTGTTGATGATCAACACGTAAACACATCTTGGGGTTCAACAACTATGCAAATCGCTTCGGGACCCGAAAACGTTGAGTAATAGTCCACGAAACGGGTTGGAATTGTACAAAACTGTGGGTGTTGACAACTGACACATAAACGCACCCCGGGGTTCATCAATCGTGGAAATCGCTCTGGGTCCCCAAAACGGCGAGTAATAGTCCACAAAACGGACAAGAATCGGCCAAATATGTGAGTGTTGATGATCGAGATGTAAACGCACCCCGAGGTTCGTCAATCGTGGAAATGACTCTGGGACCCCAAAACAGAGTAATAGTCCAAGAAACGGGCCAGAATCAGCCCGAACTGTGATTGTTGATGACCGGCACATAAGCGCACCTTGGAGTTCGACAACCATGGAAATCGCTTTAGGGACCCCAAAACGGTGACTAATACTCCATGAAACGGGCCAGAATCGGCCAAAACTGCAAGTGTTGATGACCAACACGTAAGCACACCTTGGGGTTCAACAACTATGGAAATCGCTTCGGGACCCAAAAATGATGAGTAATAGTCCACGAAACGGGTCATAATTGGACAAAACTGTGAGTGTTAATGACTGACACATAAACACACCCCGGGGTTCATCAATCGTGGAAATCGCTCTGGGTCCCCAAAACGCTGACTAATAGTCCACGAAACGGACAAGAATCGGCCAAATATGTGAGTGTTGATGATCGACACGTAAACGCACCCCGAGGTTCGTCAATCGTGGAAATGACTCCGGGACCCCCAAACAGTGTAATAGTCCAAGAAACGGGCGAGAATCAGCCCGAACTGTGATTGTTGATGACCGCCACGTAAGCGCGCCTTGGAGTTCGACAACCATGGAAATCTCTTTGGGGCCCAAAAACGGTGAGTAATAGTCCATGAAACGGGCCAGAATCGGCTAAAACCGCGAATACTGACGACAGACACGTAAACGCACCCGGGGTTCGACAACCATGGAAATCACTCCGGGACCCCAAAACAGTGAGCAATTGTCCATGAAACGGGCCAGAATCGGCCAAAACTGCGAGTGTTGATGACGAACACGTAAGCACACCTTGGGGTTCAACAACTATGGAAATCGCTTCGGGACCCGAAAACGATGAGTAATACTCCACGAAACGGGTCATAATTGGACAAAACTGTGAGTGTTAACGACTCACACACAAATGCACCCCGGGGTTCATCAATCGTGGAAATCGCTCTGGGTCCCCAAAACGCTGAGTAATAGTCCATGAAACGAGAATCGCTTTGGGGTCCCAAAACGGTGAGTAATAGTCCATGAAACGGGCAAGAAACGACCGAAACCGCGAGTGTTGATGATCGACACGTAAGCGCACCTTGGAGTTCGATAACCATGGAAATCACTCCGGGACCCCGAAATGGTGAGTAATAGTGCATGAAGCGGGCCAGAATCGGCCAAAACTGCGAGTGTTGATGATCAACACGTAAACACATCTTGGGGTTCAACAACTATGGAAATCGCTTCGGGACCCGAAAACGTTGAGTAATAGTCCACGAAACGGGTCAGAATTGTAAAAACTGTGGGTGTTGACAACTGACACATAGACGCACCCCGGGGTTCATCAATCGTGGAAATCGCTCTGGGTCCCCAAAACGGCAAGTAATAGTCCACAAAACGGACAAGAATCGGCCAAATATGTGAGTGTTGATGATCGAGATGTAAACGCACCCCGAGGTTCGTCAATCGTGGAAATGACTCTGGGACCCCAAAACAGAGTAATAGTCCAAGAAACGGGCCAGAATCAGCCCGAACTGTGATTGTTGATGACCGGCACATAAGCGCACCTTGGAGTTCGACAACCATGGAAATCGCTTTGGGGTCCAAAAACTGTGACTAATAGTCCATGAAACGGGCCAGAATCGGCCAAAACTGCAAGTGTTGATGACCAACACGTAAGCACACCTTGGGGTTCAACAACTATGGAAATCGCTTCGGGACCCAAAAATGATGAGTAATAGTCCACGAAACGGGTCATAATTGGACAAAACTGTGAGTGTTAATGACTGACACATAAACACACCCCGGGGTTCATCAATCGTGGAAATCGCTCTGGGTCCCCAAAACGCTGAGTAATAGTCCACGAAACGGACAAGAATCGGCCAAATATGTGAGTGTTGATGATCGACACGTAAACGCACCCCGAGGTTCGTCAATCGTGGAAATGACTCCGGGACCCCCAAACAGTGTAATAGTCCAAGAAACGGGCGAGAATCAGCCCGAACTGTGATTGTTGATGACCGACACGTAAGCGCGCCTTGGAGTTCGACAACCATGGAAATCTCTTTGGGGCCCAAAAACGGTGAGTAATAGTCCATGAAACGGGCCAGAATCGGCTAAAACCGCGAATATTGACGACAGACACGTAAATGCACCCGGGGTTCGACAACCATGGAAATCACTCCGGGACCCCAAAACAGTGAGCAATTGTCCATGAAACGGGCCAAAATCGGCCAAAACTGCGAGTGTTGATGACCAACACGTAAGCACACCTTGGAGTTCGACAACCATGGAAATCGCTTTGGGACCCCAAAACGGTGAGTAATAGTCCATGAAACGGGCCAGAATCGGCCAAAACTGCGAGTGTTGATGACGAACACGTAAGCACACCTTGGGGTTCAACAACTATGGAAATCGCTTCGGGACCCAAAAACGATGAGTAATACTCCACGAAACGGGTCATAATTGGACAAAACTGTGAGTGTTAACGACTCACACACAAATGCACCCCAGGGTTCATCAATCGTGGAAATCGCTCTGGGTCCCCAAAACGCTGAGTAATAGTCCATGAAACGAGAATCGCTTTGGGGTCCCAAAACGGTGAGTAATAGTCCATGAAACGGGCAAGAAACGACCGAAACCGCGAGTGTTGATGATCGACACGTAAGCGCACCTTGGAGTTCGATAACCATGGAAATCACTCCGGGACCCCGAAATGGTGAGTAATAGTGCATGAAGCGGGCCAGAATCGGCCAAAACTGCGAGTGTTGATGATCAACACGTAAACACATCTTGGGGTTCAACAACTATGGAAATCGCTTCGGGACCCGAAAACGTTGAGTAATAGTCCACGAAACGGGTCAGAATTGTACAAAACTGTGGGTGTTGACAACTGACACATAGACGCACCCCGGGGTTCATCAATCGTGGAAATCGCTCTGGGTCCCCAAAACGGCAAGTAATAGTCCACAAAACGGACAAGAATCGGCCAAATATGTGAGTGTTGATGATCGAGATGTAAACGCACCCCGAGGTTCGTCAATCGTGGAAATGACTCTGGGACCCCAAAACAGAGTAATAGTCCAAGAAACGGGCCAGAATCAGCCCGAACTGTGATTGTTGATGACCGGCACATAAGCGCACCTTGGAGTTCGACAACCATGGAAATCGCTTTGGGGTCCAAAAACTGTGACTAATAGTCCATGAAACGGGCCAGAATCGGCCAAAACTGCAAGTGTTGATGACGAACACGTAAGCACACCTTGGGGTTCAACAACTATGGAAATCGCTTCGGGACCCAAAAACGATGAGTAATACTCCACGAAACGGGTCATAATTGGACAAAACTGTGAGTGTTAACGACTCACACACAAATGCACCCCAGGGTTCATCAATCGTGGAAATCGCTCTGGGTCCCCAAAACGCTGAGTAATAGTCCATGAAACGAGAATCGCTTTGGGGTCCCAAAACGGTGAGTAATAGTCCATGAAACGGGCAAGAAACGACCGAAACCGCGAGTGTTGATGATCGACACGTAAGCGCACCTTGGAGTTCGATAACCATGGAAATCACTCCGGGACCCCGAAATGGTGAGTAATAGTGCATGAAGCGGGCCAGAATCGGCCAAAACTGCGAGTGTTGATGATCAACACGTAAACACATCTTGGGGTTCAACAACTATGGAAATCGCTTCGGGACCCGAAAACGTTGAGTAATAGTCCACGAAACGGGTCAGAATTGTAAAAACTGTGGGTGTTGACAACTGACACATAGACGCACCCCGGGGTTCATCAATCGTGGAAATCGCTCTGGGTCCCCAAAACGGCAAGTAATAGTCCACAAAACGGACAAGAATCGGCCAAATATGTGAGTGTTGATGATCGAGATGTAAACGCACCCCGAGGTTCGTCAATCGTGGAAATGACTCTGGGACCCCAAAACAGAGTAATAGTCCAAGAAACGGGCCAGAATCAGCCCGAACTGTGATTGTTGATGACCGGCACATAAGCGCACCTTGGAGTTCGACAACCATGGAAATCGCTTTGGGGTCCAAAAACTGTGACTAATAGTCCATGAAACGGGCCAGAATCGGCCAAAACTGCAAGTGTTGATGACCAACACGTAAGCACACCTTGGGGTTCAACAACTATGGAAATCGCTTCGGGACCCAAAAATGATGAGTAATAGTCCACGAAACGGGTCATAATTGGACAAAACTGTGAGTGTTAATGACTGACACATAAACACACCCCGGGGTTCATCAATCGTGGAAATCGCTCTGGGTCCCCAAAACGCTGAGTAATAGTCCACGAAACGGACAAGAATCGGCCAAATATGTGAGTGTTGATGATCGACACGTAAACGCACCCCGAGGTTCGTCAATCGTGGAAATGACTCCGGGACCCCCAAACAGTGTAATAGTCCAAGAAACGGGCGAGAATCAGCCCGAACTGTGATTGTTGATGACCGACACGTAAGCGCGCCTTGGAGTTCGACAACCATGGAAATCTCTTTGGGGCCCAAAAACGGTGAGTAATAGTCCATGAAACGGGCCAGAATCGGCTAAAACCGCGAATATTGACGACAGACACGTAAATGCACCCGGGGTTCGACAACCATGGAAATCACTCCGGGACCCCAAAACAGTGAGCAATTGTCCATGAAACGGGCCAGAATCGGCCAAAACTGCGAGTGTTGATGACCAACACGTAAGCACACCTTGGAGTTCGACAACCATGGAAATCGCTTTGGGACCCCAAAACGGTGAGTAATAGTCCATGAAACGGGCCAGAATCGGCCAAAACTGCGAGTGTTGATGACGAACACGTAAGCACACCTTGGGGTTCAACAACTATGGAAATCGCTTCGGGACCCAAAAACAATGAGTAATACTCCACGAAACGGGTCATAATTGGACAAAACTGTGAGTGTTAACGACTCACACACAAATGCACCCCGGGGTTCATCAATCGTGGAAATCGCTCTGGGTCCCCAAAACGCTGAGTAATAGTCCATGAAACGAGAATCGCTTTGGGGTCCCAAAACGGTGAGTAATAGTCCATGAAACGGGCAAGAAACGACCGAAACCGCGAGTGTTGATGATCGACACGTAAGCGCACCTTGGAGTTCGATAACCATGGAAATCACTCCGGGACCCCGAAATGGTGAGTAATAGTGCATGAAGCGGGCCAGAATCGGCCAAAACTGCGAGTGTTGATGATCAACACGTAAACACATCTTGGGGTTCAACAACTATGGAAATCGCTTCGGGACCCGAAAACGTTGAGTAATAGTCCACGAAACGGGTCAGAATTGTACAAAACTGTGGGTGTTGACAACTGACACATAGACGCACCCCGGGGTTCATCAATCATGGAAATCGCTCTGGGTCCCCAAAACGGCAAGTAATAGTCCACAAAACGGACAAGAATCGGCCAAATATGTGAGTGTTGATGATCGAGATGTAAACGCACCCCGAGGTTCGTCAATCGTGGAAATGACTCTGGGACCCCAAAACAGAGTAATAGTCCAAGAAACGGGCCAGAATCAGCCCGAACTGTGATTGTTCATGACCGGCACATAAGCGCACCTTGGAGTTCGACAACCATGGAAATCGCTTTGGGGTCCAAAAACGGTGACTAATAGTCCATGAAACGGGCCAGAATCGGCCAAAACTGCAAGTGTTGATGACCAACACGTAAGCACACCTTGGGGTTCAACAACTATGGAAATCGCTTTGGGACCCAAAAATGATGAGTAATAGTCCACGAAACGGGTCATAATTGGACAAAACTGTGAGTGTTAATGACTGACACATAAACACACCCCGGGGTTCATCAATCGTGGAAATCGCTCTGGGTCCCCAAAACGCTGAGTAATAGTCCACGAAACGGACAAGAATCGGCCAAATATGTGAGTGTTGATGATCGACACGTAAACGCACCCCGAGGTTCGTCAATCGTGGAAATGACTCCGGGACCCCCAAACAGAATAATAGTCCAAGAAACGGGTGAGAATCAGCCCGAACTATGATTGTTGATGACCGACACGTAAGCGCGCCTTGGAGTTCGACAACCATGGAAATCTCTTTGGGGCCCAAAAACGGTGAGTAATAGTCCATGAAACGGGCCAGAATCGGCTAAAACCGCGAATACTGACGACAGACACGTAAACGCACCCGGGGTTCGACAACCATGGAAATCGCTTTGGGACCCCAAAACGGTGAGTAATAGTCCATGAAACGGGCCAGAATCGGCCAAAACTGCGAGTGTTGATGACGAACACGTAAGCACACCTTGGGGTTCAACAACTATGGAAATCGCTTCGGGACCCGAAAACGATGAGTAATACTCCACGAAATGGGTCATAATTGGACAAAACTATGAGTGTTAACGACTCACACACAAATGCACCCCGGGGTTCATCAATCGTGGAAATCGCTCTGGGTCCCCAAAACGCTGAGTAATAGTCCATGAAACGAGAATCGCTTTGGGGTCCCAAAACGGTGAGTAATAGTCCATGAAACGGGCAAGAAACGACCGAAACCGCGAGTGTTGATGATCGACACGTAAGCGCACCTTGGAGTTCGATAACCATGGAAATCACTCTGGGACCCCGAAATGGTGAGTAATAGTGCATGAAGCAGGCCAGAATCGGCCAAAACTGCGAGTGTTGATGATCAACACGTAAACACATCTTGGGGTTCAACAACTATGCAAATCGCTTCGGGACCCGAAAACGTTGAGTAATAGTCCACGAAACGGGTCAGAATTGTACAAAACTGTGGGTGTTGACAACTGACACATAAACGCACCCCGGGGTTCATCAATCGTGGAAATCGCTCTGGGTCCCCAAAACGGCGAGTAATAGTCCACAAAACGGACAAGAATCGGCCAAATATGTGAGTGTTGATGATCGACATGTAAACGCACCCCGAGGTTCGTCAATCGTGGAAATGACTCTGGGACCCCAAAACAGAGTAATAGTCCAAGAAACGGGCCAGAATCAGCCCGAACTGTGATTGTTGATGACCGGCACATAAGCGCACCTTGGAGTTCGACAACCATGGAAATCGCTTTAGGGACCCCAAAACGGTGACTAATACTCCATGAAACGGGCCAGAATCGGCGAAAACTGCAAGTGTTGATGACCAACACATAAGCACACCTTGGGGTTCAACAACTATGGAAATCGCTTCGGGACCCAAAAATGATGAGTAATAGTCCACGAAACGGGTCATAATTGGACAAAACTGTGAGTGTTAATGACTGACACATAAACACACCCCGGGGTTCATCAATCGTGGAAATCGCTCTGGGTCCCCAAAACGCTGAGTAATAGTCCACGAAACGGACAAGAATCGGCCAAATATGTGAGTGTTGATGATCGACACGTAAACGCACCCCGAGGTTCGTCAATCGTGGAAATGACTCCGGGACCCCCAAACAGAGTAATAGTCCAAGAAACGGGCGAGAATCAGCCCGAACTGTGATTGTTGATGACCGACACGTAAGCGCGCCTTGGAGTTCGACAACCATGGAAATCTCTTTGGGGCCCAAAAACGGTGAGTAATAGTCCATGAAACGGGCCAGAATCGGCTAAAACCGCGAATACTGACGACAGACACGTAAACGCACCCGGGGTTCGACAACCATGGAAATCACTCCGGGACCCCAAAACAGTGAGCAATTGTCCATGAAACGGGCCAGAATCGGCCAAAACTGCGAGTGTTGATGACGAACACATAAGCACACCTTGGGGTTCAACAACTATGGAAATCGCTTCGGGACCCAAAAACGATGAGTAATACTCCACGAAACGGGTCATAATTGGACAAAACTGTGAGTGTTAACGACTCACACACAAATGCACCCCGGGGTTCATCAATCGTGGAAATCGCTCTGGGTCCCCAAAACGCTGAGTAATAGTCCATGAAACGAGAATCGCTTTGGGGTCCCAAAACGGTGAGTAATAGTCCATGAAACGGGCAAGAAACGACCGAAACCGCGAGTGTTGATGATCGACACGTAAGCGCACCTTGGAGTTCGATAACCATGGAAATCACTCTGGGACCCCGAAATGGTGAGTAATAGTGCATGAAGCGGGCCAGAATCGGCCAAAACTGCGAGTGTTGATGATCAACACATAAACACATCTTGGGGTTCAACAACTACGCAAATCGCTTCGGGACCCGAAAACATTGAGTAATAGTCCACGAAACGGGTCAGAATTGTACAAAACTGTGGGTGTTGACAACTGACACATAAACGCACCCCGGGGTTCATCAATCGTGGAAATCGCTCTGGGTCCCCAAAACGGCGAGTAATAGTCCACAAAACGGACAAGAATCGGCCAAATATGTGAGTGTTGATGATCGACATGTAAACGCACCCCGAGGTTCGTCAATCGTGGAAATGACTCTGGGACCCCAAAACAGAGTAATAGTCCAAGAAACGGGCCAGAATCAGCCCGAACTGTGATTGTTGATGATCGGCACATAAGCGCACCTTGGAGTTCGACAACCATGGAAATCGCTTTAGGGACCCCAAAACGGTGACTAATAGTCCATGAAACGGGCCAGAATCGGCCAAAACTGCAAGTGTTGATGACCAACACATAAGCACACCTTGGGGTTCAACAACTATGGAAATCGCTTCGGGACCCAAAAATGATGAGTAATAGTCCACGAAACGGGTCATAATTGGACAAAACTGTGAGTGTTAATGACTGACACATAAACACACCCCGGGGTTCATCAATCGTGGAAATCGCTCTGGGTCCCCAAAACGCTGAGTAATAGTCCACGAAACGGACAAGAATCGGCCAAATATGTGAGTGTTGATGATCGACACGTAAACGCACCCCGAGGTTCGTCAATCGTGGAAATGACTCCGGGACCCCCAAACAGAGTAATAGTCCAAGAAACGGGTGAGAATCAGCCCGAACTGTGATTGTTGATGACCGACACGTAAGCGCGCCTTGGAGTTCGACAACCATGGAAATCTCTTTGGGGCCCAAAAACGGTGAGTAATAGTCCATGAAACGGGCCAGAATCGGCTAAAACCGCGAATACTGACGACAGACACGTAAACGCACCCGGGGTTCGAGAACCATGGAAATCACTCCGGGACCCCAAAACAGTGAGCAATTGTCCATGAAACGGGCCAGAATCGGCCAAAACTGCGAGTGTTGATGACGAACACGTAAGCACACCTTGGGGTTCAACAACTATGGAAATCGCTTCGGGACCCGAAAACGATGAGTAATACTCCACGAAACGGGTCATAATTGGACAAAACTGTGAGTGTTAACGACTCACACATAAATGCACCCCGGGGTTCATCAATCGTGGAAATCGCTCTGGGTCCCCAAAACGCTGAGTAATAGTCCATGAAACGAGAATCGCTTTGGGGTCCCAAAACGGTGAGTAATAGTCCATGAAACGGGCAAGAAACGACCGAAACCGCGAGTGTTGATGATCGACACGTAAGCGCACCTTGGAGTTCGATAACCATGGAAATCACTCCGGGACCCCGAAATGGTGAGTAATAGTGCATGAAGCAGGCCAGAATCGGCCAAAACTACGAGTGTTGATGATCAACACGTAAACACATCTTGGGGTTCAACAACTATGGAAATCGCTTCGGGACCCGAAAACGTTGAGTAATAGTCCACGAAACGGGTCAGAATTGTACAAAACTGTGGGTGTTGACAACTGACACATAAACGCACCCCGGGGTTCATCAATCGTGGAAATCGCTCTGGGTCCCCAAAACGGCGAGTAATAGTCCACAAAACGGACAAGAATCATCCAAATATGTGAGTGTTGGTGATCGACATGTAAACGCACCCTAAGGTTCGTCAATCGTGGAAATGACTCTGGGACCCCAAAACAGAGTAATAGTCCAAGAAACGGGCCAGAATCAGCCCGAACTGTGATTGTTGATGACGGGCACATAAGCGCACCTTGGAGTTCGACAACCATGGAAATCGCTTTAGGGTCCAAAAACGGTGACTAATAGTCCATGAAACGGGCCAGAATCGGCCAAAACTGCAAGTGTTGATGACCAACACGTAAGCACACCTTGGGGTTCAACAACTATGGAAATCGCTTCGGGACCCGAAAACGATGAGTAATACTCCACGAAACGGGTCATAATTGGACAAAACTGTGAGTGTTAACGACTCACACATAAATGCACCCCGGGGTTCATCAATCGTGGAAATCGCTCTGGGTCCCCAAAACGCGGAGTAATAGTCCATGAAACGAGAATCGCTTTGGGGTCCCAAAACGGTGAGTAATAGTCCATGAAACGGGCAAGAAACGACCGAAACCGCGAGTGTTCATGATCGACACGTAAGCGCACCTTGGAGTTCGATAACCATGGAAATCACTCCGGGACCCCGAAATGGTGAGTAATAGTGCATGAAATGGGCCAGAATCGGCCAAAACTGCGAGTGTTGATGATCAACACGTAAACACATCTTGGGGTTCAACAACTATGGAAATCGCTTCGGGACCCGAAAACGTTGAGTAATAGTCCACGAAACGGGTCAGAATTGTACAAAACTGTGGGTGTTGACAACTGACACATAAACGCACCCCGGGGTTCATCAATCGTGGAAATCGCTCTGGGTCCCCAAAACGGCGAGTAATAGTCCACAAAACGGACAAGAATCGGCCAAATATGTGAGTGTTGATGATCGACATGTAAACGCACCCCAAGGTTCGTCAATCGTGGAAATGACTCTGGGACCCCAAAACAGAGTAATAGTCCAAGAAACGGGCCAGAATCAGCCTGAACTGTGATTGTTGATGACCGGCACATAAGCGCACCTTGGAGTTCGACAACCATGGAAATCGCTTTGGGGTCCAAAAACGGTGACTAATAGTCCATGAAACGGGCCAGAATCGGCCAAAACTGCTAGTGTTGATGACCAACACGTAAGCACACCTTGGGGTTCAACAACTATGGAAATCGCTTTGGGACCCAAAAATGATGAGTAATAGTCCACGAAACGGGTCATAATTGGACAAAACTGTGAGTGTTAATGACTGACATATAAACACACCCCGGGGTTCATCAATCGTGGAAATCGCTCTGGGTCCCCAAAACGGCGAGTAATAGTCCACAAAACGGACAAGAATCGGCCAAATATGTGAGTGTTGATGATCGACACGTAAACGCACCCTGAGGTTCGTCAAGCGTGGAAATGACTCCGGGACCCCCAAACAGAGTAATAGTCCAAGAAACGGGCGAGAATCAGCCCGAACTGTGATTGTTGATGACCGACACGTAAGCGCGCCTTGGAGTTCGACAACCATGGAAATCTCTTTGGGGCCCAAAAACGGTGAGTAATAGTCCATGAAACGGGCCAGAATCGGCTAAAACCGCGAATACTGACGATAGACACGTAAACGCACCCGGGGTTCGACAACCATGGAAATCACTCCGGGACCCCAAAACAGTGAGAAATTGTCCATGAAACGGGCCAGAATCGGCCAAAACTGCGAGTGTTGATGACGAACACGTAAGCACACCTTGGGGTTCAACAACTATGGAAATCGCTTCGGGACCCGAAAACGATGAGTAATACTCCACGAAACGGGTCATAATTGGACAAAACTGTGAGTGTTAACGACTCACACATAAATGCACCCCGGGGTTCATCAATCGTGGAAATCGCTCTGGGTCCCCAAAACGCTGAGTAATAGTCCATGAAACGAGAATCGCTTTGGGGTCCCAAAACGGTGAGTAATAGTCCATGAAACAGGCAAGAAACGACCGAAACCGCGAGTGTTGATGATCGACACGTAAGCGCACCTTGGAGTTCGATAACCATGGAAATCACTCCGGGACCCCGAAATGGTGAGTAATAGTGCATGAAGCAGGCCAGAATCGGCCAAAACTACGAGTGTTGATGATCAACACGTAAACACATCTTGGGGTTCAACAACTATGGAAATCGCTTCGGGACCCGAAAACGTTGAGTAATAGTCCACGAAACGGGTCAGAATTGTACAAAACTGTGGGTGTTGACAACTGACACATAAACGCACCCCGGGGTTCATCAATCGTGGAAATCGCTCTGGGTCCCCAAAACGGCGAGTAATAGTCCACAAAATGGACAAGAATCATCCAAATATGTGAGTGTTGGTGATCGACATGTAAACGCACCCTAAGGTTCGTCAATCGTGGAAATGACTCTGGGACCCCAAAACAGAGTAATAGTCCAAGAAACGGGCCAGAATCAGCCCGAACTGTGATTGTTGATGACGGGCACATAAGCGCACCTTGGAGTTCGACAACCATGGAAATCGCTTTAGGGTCCAAAAACGGTGACTAATAGTCCATGAAACGGGCCAGAATCGGCCAAAACTGCAAGTGTTGATGACCAACACGTAAGCACACCTTGGGGTTCAACAACTATGGAAATCGCTTTGGGTCCCGAAAACGATGAGTAATACTCCACGAAACGGGTCATAATTGAACAAAACTGTGAGTGTTAACGACTCACACATAAATGCACCCCGGGGTTCATCAATCGTGGAAATCGCTCTGGGTCCCCAAAACACGGAGTAATAGTCCATGAAACGAGAATCGCTTTGGGGTCCCAAAACGGTGAGTAATAGTCCATGAAACGGGCAAGAAACGACCGAAACCGCGAGTGTTGATGATCGACACGTAAGCGCACCTTGGAGTTCGATAACCATGGAAATCACTCCGGGACCCCGAAATGGTGAGTAATAGTGCATCAAGCGGGCCAGAATCGGCCAAAACTGCGAGTGTTGATGATCAACACGTAAACACATCTTGGGGTTCAACAACTATGGAAATCGCTTCGGGACCCGAAAACGTTGAGTAATAGTCCACGAAACAGGTCAGAATTGTACAAAACTGTGGGTGTTGACAACTGACACATAAACGCACCCCGGGGTTCATCAATCGTGGAAATCGCTCTGGGTCCCCAAAACGGCGAGTAATAGTCCACAAAACGGACAAGAATCGGCCAAATATGTGAGTGTTGATGATCGACATGTAAACGCACCCCGAGGTTCGTCAATCGTGGAAATGACTCTGGGACCCCAAAACAGAGTAATAGTCCAAGAAAGGGCCAGAATCAGCCCGAACTGTGATTGTTGATGACGGGCACATAAGCGCACCTTGGAGTTCGACAACCATGGAAATCGCTTTAGGGTCCAAAAACGGTGACTAATAGTCCATGAAACGGGCCAGAATCGGCCAAAACTGCAAGTGTTGATGACCAACACGTAAGCACACCTTGGGGTTCAACAACTATGGAAATCGCTTCGGGACCCGAAAACGATGAGTAATACTCCGCGAAACGGGTCATAATTGGACAAAACTGTGAGTGTTAACGACTCACACATAAATGCACCCCGGGGTTCATCAATCGTGGAAATCGCTCTGGGTCCCCAAAACGCGGAGTAATAGTCCATGAAACGAGAATCGCTTTGGGGTCCCAAAACGGTGAGTAATAGTCCATGAAACGGGCAAGAAACGACCCAAACCGCGAGTGTTGATGATCGACACGTAAGCGCACCTTGGAGTTTGATAACCAAGGAAATCACTCCGGGACCCCGAAACGGTGAGTAATAGTGCATGAAGCGTGCCAGATTCGGTCAAAACTGCGAGTGTTGATGACCAACACGTAAGCACACCTTGGGGTTCAACAACTATGGAAATCGCTTCGAGACCCGAAAACGATGAGTAATAGCCCACGAAACGGGTCATAAGTGGAAAAAACTGTGAGTGTTAATGACTGACACATAAATGCACCCCGGGGTTCATCAATCGTGGAAATCGCTCTGGTTCCCCAAAACTCTGAGTAATAGTCCATGAAACGAGAATCGCTTTGGGGTCCGAAAACGGTGAGTAATAGTCCATGAAACGGGCAAGAAACGACCGAAACCGCGAGTGTTGATGATCGACACGTAAGCGCAGCTTGGAGTTCGATAACCATGGAAATCACTCCAGGACCCCGAAATGGTGAGTAATAGTGCATCAAGCGGGCCAGAATCGGCCAAAACTGCGAGTGTTGATGATCAACACGTAAACACATCTTGGGGTTCAACAACTATGAAAATCGCTTCGGGACCCGAACACGTTGAGTAATAGTCCACGAAACGGGTCAGAATTGTACAAAACTGTGAGTGTTGACAACTGACACATAAACGCACCCCGGGGTTCATCAATCGTGGAAATCGCTCTGGTCCCCAAAACGGCGAGTAATAGTCCACAAAACGGACAAGAATCGGCCAAATATGTGAGTGTTGATGATCGACACGTAAACGCACCCCGAGGTTCGGCAATCGTGGAAATGACTCCGGGACCCCAAAACAGAGTAATAGTCCAAGAAACGGGCCAGAATCAGCCCAAACTGTGATTGTTGATGACCGACACATAAGTAATCCATGGAGTTCGACAACCATGGAAATCGCTTTGGGGCCCAAAAACGGTGACTAATAGTCCATGAAACGGGCCATAATCGGCCAAAACTGCAAGTGTTGATGACCAACACGTAAGCACACCTTGGGGTTCAACAACTATGGAAATCGCTTCGGGACCCGAAAACGATGAGTAATAGTCCACGAAACGGGTCATAATTGGACAAAACTGTGAGTGTTAACGACTGACACATAAACGCACCCCGGGGTTCATCAATCGTGGAAATCGCTCTGGGTCCCCAAAACGCTGAGTAATAGTCCACGAAACGGACAAGAATCGGCCAAATATGTGAGTGTTGATGATCGACACGTAAACGCACCCCGAGGTTCGTCAATCGTGGAAATGACTCTGGGACCCCCAAACAAAGTAATAGTCCAAGAAACGGGCCAGAATCAGCCCGAACTGTGATTGTTGATGACCAACACGTAAGCGCGCCTTGGAGTTCGACAACCATGGAAATCGCTTTGGGGCCCAAAAACGGTGAGTAATAGTCCATGAAACGGGCCAGAATCGGCTAAAACCGCGAATGTTGACGACAGACACGTAAACGCACCCGGGGTTCGACAACCATGGAAATCACTCCGGGACCCCAAAACAGTGAGCAATTGTCCATGAAACGGGCCAGAATCGCCAAAACTGCGAGCGTTGATGACCAACACGTAAGCACACCTTGGAGTTCAACAACTATGGAAATCGCTTCGGGACCCCAAAACGGGGAATAATAGTCCACAAAACGGGTCAGAATTGGACAAAACTGTGAGTGTTGACGACGGACACATAAACGCACCCCGGGGTTCATCAATCGTGGAAATCGCTCTGGCTCCCCAAAACACTGAGTAATAGTGCACGAAACCACGAGTAATCGTCCATGAAACGAGAATCGCTTTGGGACCCCAAAACGGTGAGTAATAGTCCATGAAACGGGCCATAAACTGCCGAAACCGCGAGTGTTGATAATCGACAAGTAAGCGCACCTTGGAGTTCGATAACCAAGGAAATCACTCCGGGACCCCGGAACTGTGAGTAATAGTGCATGAAGCGTGCCAGATTCGGTCAAAACTGCGAGTGTTGATGACCAACACGTAAGCACACCTTGGGGTTCAACAACTATGGAAATCGCTTCGGGACCCAAAAACGATGAGTAATAGCCCACGAAACGGGTCATAATTGGAAAAAACTGTCAGTGTTAACGACTGACACATAAATGCACCCCGGGGTTCATCAATCGTGGAAATCGCTCTGGTTCCCCAAAACTCTGAGTAATAGTCCATGAAACGAGAATCGCTTTGGGGTCCCAAAACGGTGAGTAATAGTCCATGAAACGGGCAAGAAACGACCGAAACCATGGAGTTCGATAACCATGGAGTTCGATAACCAAGAAACGGCCGAAACTGCGAGTGTTGATGATCGACACGTAAGCGCACCTTGGAGTTCGATAACCATGGAAATCACTCCGGGACCCCGAAATGGTGAGTAATAGTGCATGAAGCGGGCCAGAATCGGCCAAAACTGCGAGTGTTGATGATCAACACGTAAACACATCTTGGGGTTCAACAACTATGGAAATCGCTTCGGGACCCGAAAACGTTGAGTAATAGTCCACGAAACGGGTCAGAATTGTACAAAACTGTGGGTGTTGACAACTGACACATAAACGCACCCCGGGGTTCATCAATCGTGGAAATCGCTCTGGGTCCCCAAAACGGTGAGTAATAGTCCACAAAACGGACAAGAATCGGCCAAATATGTGAGTGTTGATGATCGACACGTAAACGCACCCCGAGGTTCGTCAATCATGGAAATGACTCCGGGACCCCAAAAAAGAGTAATAGTCCAAGAAACGGGCCAGAATCAGCCCGAACTGTGATTGTTGATGACCGACACATAAGCGCACCTTGGAGTTCGACAACCATGGAAATCGCTTTGGGGCCCAAAAACGGTGACTAATAGTGCATGAAACGGGCCAGAATTGGTCAAAACTGCAAGTGTTGATGACCAACACGTAAGCACACCTTGGGGTTCAACAACTATGGAAATCGCTTCGGGACCCGAAAACGATGAGTAATAGTCCACGAAACGGGTCATAATTGGACAAAACTGCGAGTGTTAACGACTGACACATAAACACACCCCGGGGTTCATCAATCGTGGAAATCGCTCTGGGTCCCCAAAACGCTGAGTAATAGTCCACGAAACGGACAAGAATCGACCAAATATGTGAGTGTTGATGATCGACACGTAAACGCACCCCGAGGTTCGTCAATCGTGGAAATGACTCCGGGACCCCCAAACAAAGTAATAGTCCAAGAAACGGGCCAGAATCAGCCCGAACTGTGATTGTTGATGACCGACACGTAAGCGCGCCTTGGAGTTCGTCAACCATGGAAATCGCTTTGGGGCCCAAAAACGGTGAGTAATAGTCCATGAAACGGGCCAGAATCGGCTAAAACCGCGAATGTTGACGACAGACACGTAAACGCACCCGGGGTTCGACAACCATGGAAATCAATCCGGGACCCCAAATTAGTGAGCAATTGTCCATGAAACGGGCCAGAATCGGCCAAAACTGCGAGTGTTGATGACCAACACGTAAGCACACCTTGGAGTTCAACAACTATGGAAATCGCTTCGGGACCCCAAAACGGGGAATAATAGTCCACAAAACGGGTCAGAATTGGACAAAACTGTGAGTGTTGACGACGGACACATAAACGCACCCCGGGGTTCATCAATCGCGGAAATCGCTCTGGCTCCCCAAAACACTGAGTAATAGTGCACGAAACCGCGAGTAATCGTCCATGAAACGAGAATCGCTTTGGGACCCCAAAACGGTGAGTAATAGTCCATGAAACGGGCCATAAACTGCCGAAACCGCGAGTGTTGATGATCGATAAGTAAGCGCACCTTGGAGTTCGATAACCAAGGAAATCACTCTGGGACCCCGGAACGGTGAGTAATAGTGCATGAAGCGTGCCAGATTCGGTCAAAACTGCGAGTGTTGATGACCAACACGTAAGCACACCTTGGGGTTCAACAACTATGGAAATCGCTTCGGGACCCAAAAACGATGAGTAATAGCCCACGAAACGGGTCATAATTGGAAAAAACTGTCAGTGTTAACGACTGACACATAAATGCACCCCGGGGTTCATCAATCGTGGAAATCGCTCTGGTTCCCCAAAACTCTGAGTAATAGTCCATGAAACGAGAATCGCTTTGGGGTCCCAAAACGGTGAGTAATAGTCCATGAAACGGGCAAGAAACGACCGAAACCATGGAGTTCGATAACCATGGAGTTCGATAACCAAGAAACGGCCGAAACTGCGAGTGTTGATGATCGACACGTAAGCGCACCTTGGAGTTCGATAACCATGGAAATCACTCCGGGACCCCGAAATGGTGAGTAATAGTGCATGAAGCGGGCCAGAATCGGCCAAAACTGCGAGTGTTGATGATCAACACGTAAACACATCTTGGGGTTCAACAACTATGGAAATCGCTTCGGGACCCGAAAACGTTGAGTAATAGTCCACGAAACGGGTCAGAATTGTACAAAACTGTGGGTGTTGACAACTGACACATAAACGCACCCCGGGGTTCATCAATCGTGGAAATCGCTCTGGGTCCCCAAAACGGTGAGTAATAGTCCAGAAAACGGACAAGAATCGGCCAAATATGTGAGTGTTGATGATCGACACGTAAACGCACCCCGAGGTTCGTCAATCATGGAAATGACTCCGGGACCCCAAAAAAGAGTAATAGTCCAAGAAACGGGCCAGAATCAGCCCGAACTGTGATTGTTGATGACCGACACATAAGCGCACCTTGGAGTTCCACAACCATGGAAATCGCTTTGGGGCCCAAAAACGGTGACTAATAGTCCATGAAACGGGCCAGAATTGGTCAAAACTGCAAGTGTTGATGACCAACACGTAAGCACACCTTGGGGTTCAACAACTATGGAAATCGCTTCGGGACCCGAAAACGATGAGTAATAGTCCACGAAACGGGTCATAATTGGACAAAACTGCGAGTGTTAACGACTGACACATAAACACACCCCGGGGTTCATCAATCGTGGAAATCGCTCTGGGTCCCCAAAACGCTGAGTAATAGTCCACGAAACAGACAAGAATCGACCAAATATGTGAGTGTTGATGATCGACACGTAAACGCACCCCGAGGTTCGTCAATCGTGGAAATGACTCCGGGACCCCCAAACAAAGTAATAGTCCAAGAAACGGGCCAGAATCAGCCCGAACTGTGATTGTTGATGACCGACACGTAAGCGCGCCTTGGAGTTCGTCAACCATGGAAATCGCTTTGGGGCCCAAAAACGGTGAGTAATAGTCCATGAAACGGGCCAGAATCGGCTAAAACCGCGAATGTTGACGACAGACACGTAAACGCACCCTGGGTTCGACAACCATGGAAATCAATCCGGGACCCCAAATTAGTGAGCAATTGTCCATGAAACGGGCCAGAATCGGCCAAAACTGCGAGTGTTGATGACCAACACGTAAGCACACCTTGGAGTTCAACAACTATGGAAATCGCTTCGGGACCCCAAAACGGGGAATAATAGTCCACAAAACGGGTCAGAATTGGACAAAACTGTGAGTGTTGACGACGGACACATAAACGCACCCCGGGGTTCATCAATCGTGGAAATCGCTCTGGCTCCCCAAAACACTGAGTAATAGTGCACGAAACCGCGAGTAATCGTCCATGAAACGAGAATCGCTTTGGGACCCCAAAACGGTGAGTAATAGTCCATGAAACGGGCCATAAACTGCCGAAACCGCGAGTGTTGATGATCGATAAGTAAGCGCACCTTGGAGTTCGATAACCAAGGAAATCACTCCGGGACCCCGAAACGGTGAGTAATAGTGCATGAAGCGTGCCAGATTCGGTCAAAACTGCGAGTGTTGATGACCAACACGTAAGCACACCTTGGGGTTCAACAACTATGGAAATCGCATCGGGACCCAAAAACGATGAGTAATAGCCCACGAAACGGGTCATAATTGGAAAAAACTGTCAGTGTTAACGACTGACACATAAATGCACCCCGGGGTTCATCAATCGTGGAAATCGCTCTGGTTCCCCAAAACTCTGAGTAATAGTCCATGAAACGAGAATCGCTTTGGGGTCCCAAAACGGTGAGTAATAGTCCATGAAACGGGCAAGAAACGACCGAAACCATGGAGTTTGATAACCATGGAGTTCGATAACCAAGAAACGGCCGAAACTGCGAGTGTTGATGATCGACACGTTAGCGCACCTTGGAGTTCGATAACCATGGAAATCACTCCGGGACCCCGAAATGGTGAGTAATAGTGCATGAAGCGGGCCAGAATCGGCCAAAACTGCGAGTGTTGATGATCAACACGTAAACACATCTTGGGGTTCAACAACTATGGAAATCGCTTCGGGACCCGAAAACGTTGAGTAATAGTCCACGAAACGGGTCAGAATTGTACAAAACTGTGGGTGTTGACAACTGACACATAAACGCACCCCGGGGTTCATCAATCGTGGAAATCGCTCTGGGTCCCCAAAACGGCGAGTAATAGTCCACAAAACGGACAAGAATCGGCCAAATATGTGAGTGTTGATGATCGACACGTAAATGCACCCCGAGGTTCGTCAATCGTGGAAATGACTCCGGGACCCCAAAACAGAGTAATAGTCCAAGAAACGGGCCAGAATCAGCCCGAACTGTGATTGTTGATGACCGACACATAAGCGCACCTTGGAGTTCGACAACCATGGAAATCGCTTTGGGGTCCAAAAACGGTGACTAATAGTCCATGAAACGGGCCATAATCGGCCAAAACTGCAAGTGTTGATGACCAACACGTAAGCACACCTTGGGGTTCAACAACTATGGAAATCGCTTCGGGACCCAAAAACGATGAGTAATAGTCCACATAACGGGTCATAATTGGACAAAACTGTGAGTGTTAACGACTAACTCATAAACGCACCCCGGGGTTCATCAATCGTGGAAATCGCTCTGGGCCCCCAAAACGCTGAGTAATAGTCCACAAAACGGACAAGAATGGCCAAATATGTGAGTGTTGATGATCGACACGTAAACGCACCCCGAGGTTCGTCAATCGTGGAAATGACTCCGGGACCCCCAAACAGAGTAATAGTCCAAGAAACGGGCCAGAATCAGCCCGAACTGTGATTGTTGATGACCGACACGTAAGCACGCCTTGGAGTTCGACAACCATGGAAATCTCTTTGGGGCCCAAAAACGGTGAGTAATAGTCCATGAAACGGGCCAGAATCGGCTAAAACCGCGAATATTGACAACAGACACGTAAACGCACCCGGGGTTCGACAACCATGGAAATCACTCCGGGACCCCAAAACAGTGAGCAATTGTCCATGAAACGGGCCAGAATCGGCCAAAACTGCGAGTGTTGATGACCAACACGTAAGCACACCTTGGGGTTCAACAACTATGGAAATCGCTTCGGGACCCGAAAACGTTGAGTAATAGTCCACGAAACGGGTCAGAATTGTACAAAACTGTGGGTGTTGACAACTGACACATAAACGCACCCCGGGGTTCATCAATCGTGGAAATCGCTCTGGGTCCCCAAAACGGCGAGTAATAGTCCACAAAACGGACAAGAATCGGCCAAATATGTGAGTGTTGATGATCGACACGTAAATGCACCCCGAGGTTCGTCAATCGTGGAAATGACTCCGGGACCCCAAAACAGAGTAATAGTCCAAGAAACGGGCCAGAATCAGCCCGAACTGTGATTGTTGATGACCGACACATAAGCGCACCTTGGAGTTCGACAACCATGGAAATCGCTTTGGGGTCCAAAAACGGTGACTAATAGTCCATGAAACGGGCCATAATCGGCCAAAACTGCAAGTGTTGATGACCAACACGTAAGCACACCTTGGGGTTCAACAACTATGGAAATCGCTTCGGGACCCAAAAACGATGAGTAATAGTCCACATAACGGGTCATAATTGGACAAAACTGTGAGTGTTAACGACTGACACATAAACGCACCCCGGGGTTCATCAATCGTGGAAATCGCTCTGGGCCCCCAAAACGCTGAGTAATAGTCCACAAAACGGACAAGAATGGCCAAATATGTGAGTGTTGATGATCGACACGTAAACGCACCCCGAGGTTCGTCAATCGTGGAAATGACTCCGGGACCCCCAAACAGAGTAATAGTCCAAGAAACGGGCCAGAATCAGCCCGAACTGTGATTGTTGATGACCGACACGTAAGCACGCCTTGGAGTTCGACAACCATGGAAATCGCTTTGGGGCCCAAAAACGGTGAGTAATAGTCCATGAAACGGGCCAGAATCGGCTAAAACCGCGAATATTCACAACAAACACGTAAACGCACCCGGGGTTCGACAACCATGGAAATCACCGGGACCCCAAAACAGTGAGCAATTGTCCATGAAA
>NW_025228179.1:15246-21010 GCF_018294505.1 Triticum aestivum | reverse complement strand
CACCCCGAGGTTCGGCAATCGTGGAAATGACTCCGGGACCCCAAAACAGAGTAATAGTCCAAGAAACGGGCCAGAATCAGCCCGAACTGTGATTGTTGATGACCGACACATAAGCGCACCTTGGAGTTCGACAACCATGGAAATCGCTTTGGGGTCCAAAAACGGTGATTAATAGTCCATGAAACGGGCCATAATCGGCCAAAACTGCAAGTGTTGATGACCAACACGTAAGCACACCTTGGGGTTCAACAACTATGGAAATCGCTTCGGGACCCAAAAACGATGAGTAATAGTCCACGAAACGGGTCATAATTGGACAAAACTGTGAGTGTTAACGACTGACACATAAACGCACCCCGGGGTTCATCAATCGTGGAAATCGCTCTGGGTCCCCAAAACGCTGAGTAATAGTCCACGAAACGGACAAGAATCGGCCAAATATGTGAGTGTTGATGATCGACACGTAAACGCACCCCGAGGTTCGTCAATCGTGGAAATGACTCCGGGACCCCCAAACAAAGTAATAGTCCAAGAAACGGGCCAGAATCAGCCCCAACTGTGATTGTTGATGACCGACACGTAAGCGCGCCTTGGAGTTCGACAACCATGGAAATCGCTTTGGGGCCCAAAAACGGTGAGTAATAGTCCATGAAACGGCCCAGAATCGGCTAAAACCGCGAATGTTGACGACAGACACGTAAACGCACCCGGGGTTCGACAACCATGGAAATCACCGGGACCCCAAAACAGTGAGCAATTGTCCATGAAACGGGCCAGAATCGGCCAAAACTGCGAGTGTTGATGACCAACACGTAAGCACTCCTTGGAGTTCGACAACCATGGAAATCGCTTTGGGACACCAAAACGGTGAGTAATAGTCCATGAAACGGGCCAGAATAGGCCAAAACTACGAGTGTTGATGACCAACACGTAAGCACACCTTGGGGTTCAACAACTATGGAAATCGCTTCGGGACCCTAAAACGATGAGTAATAGTCCACGAAACGGGTCATAATTGGACAAAACTGTGAGTGTTAACGACTGACACATAAATGCACCACGGGGTTCATCAATCGTGGAAATCGCTCTGGTTCCCCAAAACTCTGAGTAATAGTCCATGAAACGAGAATCGCTTTGGGGTCCCAAAACGGTGAGTAATAGTCCATGAAACGGGCAAGAAACGACCGAAACCGCGAGTGTTGATGATCGACACGTAAGCGCACCTTGGAGTTCGATAACCATGGAAATCACTCCGGGACCCCGAAATGGTGAGTAATAGTGCATGAATCGGGCCAGAATCGGCCAAAACTGCGAGTGTTGATGATCAACACGTAAACACATCTTGGGGTTCAACAACTATGAAAATCGCTTCGGGACCCGAACACGTTGAGTAATAGTCTACGAAACGGGTCAGAATTGTACAAAACTGTGAGTGTTGACAACTGACACATAAACGTACCCCGGGGTTTATCAATCGTGGAAATCGCTCTGGGTCCCCAAAACGGCGAGTAATAGTCCACAAAACGGACAAGAATCGGCCAAATATGTGAGTGTTGATGATCGACACGTAGACCCACCCCGAGGTTCGGCAATCGTGGAAATGACTCCGGGACCCCAAAACAGAGTAATAGTCCAAGAAACGGGCCAGAATCAGCCCGAACTGTGATTGTTGATGACCGACACATAAGCGCACCTTGGAGTTCGACAACCATGGAAATCGCTTTGGGGTCCAAAAACGGTGACTAATAGTCCATGAAACGGGCCAGAATCGGCCAAAACTGCAAGTGTTGATGACCAACACGTAAGCACACCTTGGGGTTCAACAACTATGGAAATCGCTTCGGGACCCAAAAACGATGAGTAATAGTCCACGAAACGGGTCATAATTGGACAAAACTGTGAGTGTTAACGACTGACACATAAACGCACCCCGGGGTTCATCAATCGTGGAAATCGCTCTGGGTCCCCAGAACGGCGAGTAATAGTCCACAAAACGGACAAGAATCGGCCAAATATGTGAGTGTTGATGATCGACACGTAGACGCACCCCGAGGTTCGTCGATCGTGGAAATGACTCCGGGACCCCAAAACAGAGTAATAGTCCAAGAACGGGCCCGAATCAGCCCGAACTGTGATTGTTGATGACCGACACGTAAGCGCGCCTTGGAGTTCGTCAACCATGGAAATCGCTTTGGGGTCCAAAAACGGTGATTAATAGTCCATGAAACGGGCCATAATCGGCCAAAACTGCAAGTGTTGATGACCAACACGTAAGCACACCTTGGGGTTCAACAACTATGGAAATCGCTTCGGGACCCAAAAACGATGAGTAATAGTCCATGAAACGGGTCATAATTGGACAAAACTGTGAGTGTTAACGACTGACACATAAACGCACCCCGGGGTTCATCAATCGTGGAAATCGCTCTGGGTCCCCAAAACGCTGAGTAATAGTCCACGAAACGGACAAGAATCGGCCAAATATGTGAGTGTTGATGATCGACACGTAAACGCACCCCGAGGTTCGTCAATCGTGGAAATGACTCCGGGACCCCCAAACAAAGTAATAGTCCAAGAAACGGGCCAGAATCAGCCCGAACTGTGATTGTTGATGACCGACACGTAAGCGCGCCTTGGAGTTCGACAACCATGGAAATCGCTTTGGGGCCCAAAAACGGTGAGTAATAGTCCATGAAACGGCCCAGAATCGGCTAAACCCGCGAATGTTGACGACAGACACGTAAACGCACCCGGGGTTCGACAACCATGGAAATCACCGGGACCCCAAAACAGTGAGCAATTGTCCATGAAACGGGCCAGAATCGGCCAAAACTGCGAGTGTTGATGACCAACACGTAAGCACTCCTTGGAGTTCGACAACCATGGAAATCGCTTTGGGACCCCAAAACGGTGAGTAATAGTCCATGAAACGGGCCAGAATCGGCCAAAACTGCGAGTGTTGATGACCAACACGTAAGCACACCTTGGGGTTCAACAACTATGGAAATCGCTTCGGGACCCTAAAACGATGAGTAATAGTCCACGAAACGGGTCATAACTGGACAAAACTGTGAGTGTTAACGACTGACACATAAATGCACCACGGGGTTCATCAATCGTGGAAATCGCTCTGGTTCCCCAAAACTCTCAGTAATAGTCCATGAAACGAGAATCGCTTTGGGGTCCCAAAACGGTGAGTAATAGTCCATGAAACGGGCAAGAAACGACCGAAACCGCGAGTGTTGATGATCGACACGTAAGCGCACCTTGGAGTTCGATAACCATGGAAATCACTCCGGGACCCCGAAATGGTGAGTAATAGTGCATGAAGCGGGCCAGAATCGGCCAAAACTGCGAGTGTTGATGATCAACACGTAAGCACACCTTGGGGTTCAACAACTATGGAAATCAAACGATGAGTAATAGTCCACGAAACGGGTCATAATTGGACAAAACTGTGAGTGTTAACGACTGACACATAAATGCACCCCGGGGTCATCAATCGTGGAAATCGCTCTGGTTCCCCAAAACTCTGAGTAATAGTCCATGAAACGAGAATCGCTTTCGGGTCCCAAAACGGTGAGTAATAGTCCATGAAACGGGCAAGAAACGACCGAAACCGCGAGTGTTGATGATCGACACGTAAGCGCACCTTGGAGTTCGATAACCATGGAAATCACTCCGGGACCCCGAAATGGTGAGTAATAGTGCATGAAGCGGGCCAGAATCGGCCAAAACTGCGAGTGTTGATGATCAACACGTAAACACATATTGGGGTTCAACAACTATGGAAATCGCTTCGGGACCCGAAAACGATGAGTAATAGTCCACGAAACGGGTCAGAATTGGACAAAATTGTGAGTGTTGACAACTGACACATAAACGCACCCCGGGGTTTATCAATCGTGGAAATCGCTCTGGGTCCCCAAAACGGCGAGTAATAGTCCACAAAACGAACAAGAATCGGCCAAATATGTGAGTGTTGATGATCGACACGTAGACCCACCCCGAGGTTCTTCAATCGTGGAAATGACTCCGGGACCCCAAAACAGAGTAATAGTCCAAGAAACGGGCCAGAATCAGCCCGAACTGTGATTGTTGATGACCGACTCATAAGCGCACCTTGGAGTTCGACAACCATGGAAATCGCTTTGGGGTCCAAAAACGGTGACTAATAGTCCATGAAACGGGCCAGAATCGGCCAAAACTGCAAGTGTTGATGACCAACACGTAACCACACCTTGGGGTTCAACAACTATGGAAATCGCTTCGGGACCCTAAAACGATGAGTAATAGTCCACGAAACGGGTCATAATTGGACAAAACTGTGAGTGTTAACGACTGACACATAAATGCACCACGGGGTTCATCAATCGTGGAAATCGCTCTGGTTCCCCAAAACTCTGAGTAATAGTCCATGAAACGAGAATCGCTTTGGGGTCCCAAAACGGTGAGTAATAGTCCATGAAACGGGCAAGAAACGACCGAAACCGCGAGTGTTGATGATCGACACGTAAGCGCACCTTGGAGTTCGATAACCATGGAAATCACTCCGGGACCCCGAAATGGTGAGTAATAGTGCATGAAGCGGGCCAGAATCGGCCAAAACTGCGAGTGTTGATGATCAACACGTAAACACATATTGGGGTTCAACAACTATGGAAATCGCTTCGGGACCCGAAAACGATGAGTAATAGTCCACGAAACGGGTCAGAATTGGACAAAATTGTGAGTGTTGACAACTGACACATAAACGCACCCCGGGGTTTATCAATCGTGGAAATCGCTCTGGGTCCCCAAAACGGCGAGTAATAGTCCACAAAACGAACAAGAATCGGCCAAATATGTGAGTGTTGATGATCGACACGTAGACCCACCCCGAGGTTCTTCAATCGTGGAAATGACTCCGGGACCCCAAAACAGAGTAATAGTCCAAGAAACGGGCCAGAATCAGCCCGAACTGTGATTGTTGATGACCGACTCATAAGCGCACCTTGGAGTTCGACAACCATGGAAATCGCTTTGGGGTCCAAAAACGGTGACTAATAGTCCATGAAACGGGCCAGAATCGGCCAAAACTGCAAGTGTTGATGACCAACACGTAAGCACACCTTGGGGTTCAACAACTATGGAAATCGCTTCGAGACCCAAAAACGATGAGTAATAGTCCACGAAACGGGTCATAATTGGACAAAACTGTGAGTGTTAACGACTGACACATAAACGCACCCCGGGGTTCATCAATCGTGGAAATCGCTCTGGGTCCCCAGAACGGCGAGTAATAGTCCACAAAACGGACAAGAATCGGCCAAATATGTGAGTGTTGATGATCGACACGTAGACGCACCCCGAGGTTCGTCAATCGTGGAAATGACTCCGGGACCCCAAAACAGAGTAATAGTCCAAGAAACGGGCCCGAATCAGCCCGAACTGTGATTGTTGATGACCGACACGTAAGCGCGCCTTGGAGTTCGTCAACCATGGAAATCGCTTTGGGGTCCAAAAACGGTGATTAATAGTCCATGAAACGGGCCATAATCGGCCAAAACTGCAAGTGTTGATGACCAACACGTAAGCACACCTTGGGGTTCAACAACTATGGAAATCGCTTCGGGACCCTAAAACGATGAGTAATAGTCCACGAAACGGGTCATAATTGGACAAAACTGTGAGTGTTAACGACTGACACATAAATGCACCACGGGGTTCATCAATCGTGGAAATCGCTCTGGTTCCCCAAAACTCTGAGTAATAGTCCATGAAA
>NW_025228179.1:0-15053 GCF_018294505.1 Triticum aestivum | reverse complement strand
GAGAATCGCTTTGGGGTCCCAAAACGGTGAGTAATAGTCCATGAAACGGGCAAGAAACGACCGAAACCGCGAGTGTTGATGATCGACACGTAAGCGCACCTTGGAGTTCGATAACCATGGAAATCACTCCGGGACCCCGAAATGGTGAGTAATAGTGCATGAAGCGGGCCAGAATCGGCAAAAACTGCGAGTGTTGATGATCAACACGTAAACACATCTTGGGGTTCAACAACTATGGAAATCGCTTCGGGACCCGAAAACGATGAGTAATAGTCCACGAAACGGGTCAGAATTGGACAAAATTGTGAGTGTTGACAACTGACACATAAACGCACCCCGGGGTTCATCAATCATGGAAATCGCTCTGGGTCCCCAAAACGGCGAGTAATAGTCCACAAAACGAACAAGAATCGGCCAAATATGTGAGTGTTGATGATCGACACGTAGACCCACCCCGAGGTTCTTCAATCGTGGAAATGACTGCGGGACCCCAAAACAGAGTAATAGTCCAAGAAACGGGCCAGAATCAGCCCGAACTGTGATTGTTGATGACCGACTCATAAGCGCACCTTGGAGTTCGACAACCATGGAAATCGCTTTGGGGTCCAAAAACGGTGACTAATAGTCCATGAAACGGGCCAGAATCGGCCAAAACTGCAAGTGTTGATGACCAACACGTAAGCACACCTTGGGGTTCAACAACTATGGAAATCGCTTCGAGACCCAAAAACGATGAGTAATAGTCCACGAAACGGGTCATAATTGGACAAAACTGTGAGTGTTAACGACTGACACATAAACGCACCCCGGGGTTCATCAATCGTGGAAATCGCTCTGGGTCCCCAGAACGGCGAGTAATAGTCCACAAAACGGACAAGAATCGGCCAAATATGTGAGTGTTGATGATCGACATGTAGACGCACCCCGAGGTTCGTCAATCGTGGAAATGACTCCGGGACCCCAAAACAGAGTAATAGTCCAAGAAACGGGCCAGAATCAGCCCGAACTGTGATTGTTGATGACCGACTCATAAGCGCACCTTGGAGTTCGACAACCATGGAAATCGCTTTGGGGTCCAAAAACGGTGACTAATAGTCCATGAAACGGGCCAGAATCGGCCAAAACTGCAAGTGTTGATGACCAACACGTAAGCACACCTTGGGGTTCAACAACTATGGAAATCGCTTCGAGACCCAAAAACGATGAGTAATAGTCCACGAAACGGGTCATAATTGGACAAAACTGTGAGTGTTAACGACTGACACATAAACGCACCCCGGGGTTCATCAATCGTGGAAATCGCTCTGGGTCCCCAGAACGGCGAGTAATAGTCCACAAAACGGACAAGAATCGGCCAAATATGTGAGTGTTGATGATCGACACGTAGACGCACCCCGAGGTTCGTCAATCGTGGAAATGACTCCGGGACCCCAAAACAGAGTAATAGTCCAAGAAACGGGCCCGAATCAGCCCGAACTGTGATTGTTGATGACCGACATGTAAGCGCGCCTTGGAGTTCGACAACCATGGAAATCGCTTTGGGGCCCAAAAACGGTGAGTAATAGTCCATGAAACGGGCCAGAATCTGCTAAAACCGCGAATGTTGACGACAGACACGTAAACGCACCCGGGGTTTGACAACCATTGAAATCACCGGGACCCCAAAACAGTGAGCAATTGTCCATGAAACGGGCCATAAACTGCCAAAACCGCGAGTGTTGATGATCGACAAGTAAGCGCACCTTGGAGTTCGATAACCATGGAAATTACTCCGGGACCCCGAAATGGTGAGTAATAGTGCATAAAGCGGGCCAGAATCGGCCAAAACTGTGAGTGTTGATGATCAACACGTAAACACATCTTGGGGTTCAACAACTATGGAAATCGCTTCGGGACCCGAAAACGATGAGTAATAGTCCACGAAACGGGTCAGAATTGGACAAAATTGTGAGTGTTGACAATTGACACATAAACGCACCCCGGGGTTCATCAATCGTGGAAATCGCTCTGGGTCCCCAAAACGGCGAGTAATAGTCCACAAAACGGACAAGAATCGGCCGAATATATGAGTGTTGATGATCGACACATAAACGCACCCCGAGGTTCGTCAATCGTGGAAATGACTCCGGGACCCCAGAACAGAGTAATAGTCCAAGAAACGGGCCCGAATCAGCCCGAACTGTGATTGTTGATGACCGACACATAAGCGCTCCTTGGAGTTCGACAACCATGGAAACCGCTTTGGGGTCCAAAAACGGTGACTAATAGTCCATGAAACGGGCCAAAAACGCCAAAACTGCAAGTGTTGATGACCAACACGTAAGCACACCTTGGGGTTCAACAACTATGGAAATCGCTTCGGGACCCAAAAACGATGAGTAATAGTCCACGAAACGGGTCATAATTGGACAAAACTGTGAGTGTTAACGACTGACACATAAACGCACCCCGGGGTTCATCAATCGTGGAAATCGCTCTGGGTCCCCAAAACGCTGAGTAATAGTCCACGAAACGGACAAGAATCGGCCAAATATGTGAGTGTTGATGATCGACACGTAAACGCACCCCGAGGTTCGTCAATCGTGGAAATGACTCCGGGACCCCCAAACAGAGTAATAGTCCAAGAAACGGGCCAGAATCAGCCCGAACTGTGATTGTTGATGACCGACACGTAAGCGCGCCTTGGAGTTCGACAACCATGGAAATCGCTTTGGGGCCCAAAAACGGTGAGTAATAGTCCATGAAACGGGCCAGAATCTGCTAAAACCGCGAATGTTGACGACAGACACGTAAACGCACCCGGGGTTCGACAACCATGGAAATCACCGGGACCCCAAAACAGTGAGCAATTGTCCATGAAACGGGCCATAAACTGCCGAAACCGTGAGTGTTGATGATCGACAAGTAAGCGCACCTTGGACTTCGATAACCAAGGAAATCACTCCGGGACCCCGAAACGGTGAGTAATAGTGCATGAAGCGGGCCAGAATCGGTCAAAACTGCGAGTGTTGATGACCAACACGTAAGCACATCTTGGGGTTCAACAACTATGGAAATCGCTTCGGGACCCGAAAACGATGAGTAATAGTCCACGAAACGGGTCATAATTGGACAAAACTGTGAGTGTTAACGACTAACACATAAATGCACCCCGGGGTTCATCAATCATGGAAATCGCTCTGGGTCCCCAAAACGCTGAGTAATAGTCCATGAAACGAGAATCGCTTTGGGGTCCCAAAACGGTGAGTAATAGTCCATGAAACGGGCAAGAAACGGCCGAAACCGCGAGTGTTGATGATCGACACGTAAGCGCACCTTGGAGTTCGATAACCATGGAAATCACTCCGGGACCCCGAAATGGTGAGTAATAGTGCATGAAGCAGGCCAGAATCGGCCAAAACTGCGAGTGTTGATGATCAACACGTAAACACATCTTGGGGTTCAACAACTATGGAAATCGCTTCGGGACCCGAAAACGATGAGTAATAGTCCACGAAACGGGTCAGAATTGGACAAAACTGTGAGTGTTGACAACTGACACATAAACGCACCCCGGGGTTCTTCAATCGTGGAAATCGCTCTGGGTCCCCAAAACGGCGACTAATAGTCCACAAAACGGACAAGAATCGGCCAAATATGTGAGTGTTGATGATCGACACGTAAACGCACCCCGAGGTTCGTCAATCGTGGAAATGACTCCGGGACCCCCAAACAGAGTAATAGTCCAAGAAACGGGCCAGAATCAGCCCGAACTGTGATTGTTGATGACCGACACGTAAGCGCGCCTTGGAGTTCGACAACCATGGAAATCGCTTTGGGGCCCAAAAACGGTGAGTAATAGTCCATGAAACGGGCCCGGATCTGCTAAAACCGCGAATGTTGACGACAGACACGTAAACGCACCCGGGGTTCGACAACCATGGAAATCACCGGGACCCCAAAACAGTGAGCAATTGTCCATGAAACGGGCCATAAACTTCCGAAACCGTGAGTGTTGATGATCGACAAGTAAGCGCACCTTGGACTTCGATAACCAAGGAAATCACTCCGGGACCCCGAAACGGTGAGTAATAGTGCATGAAGCGGGCCAGAATCGGTCAAAACTGCGAGTGTTGATGACCAATGAACAACTATGGAAATCGCTTCGGGACCCGAAAACGATGAGTAATAGTCCACGAAACGGGTCATAATTGGACAAAACTGTGAGTGTTAACGACTAACACATAAATGCACCCCGGGGTTCATCAATCATGGAAATCGCTCTGGGTCCCCAAAACGCTGAGTAATAGTCCACGAAACGGAAAAGAATCGGCCAAATATGTGAGTGTTGATGATCGACACGTAAACGCACCCCGAGGTTCGTCAATCGTGGAAATGACTCCGGGACCCCCAAACAGAGTAATAGTCAAAGAAACGGGCCAGAATCAGCCCGAACTGTGATTGTTGATGACCGACACGTAAGCGCGCCTTGGAGTTCGACAACCATGGAAATCGCTTTGGGGCCCAAAAACGGTGAGTTATAGTCCATGAAACGGGCCAGAATCTGCTAAAACCGCGAATGTTGACGACAGACACGTAAACGCACCCGGGGTTCGACAACCATGGAAATCACCGGGACCCCAAAACAGTGAGCAATTGTCCATGAAACGGGCCATAAACTGCCGAAACCGTGAGTGTTGATGATCGACAAGTAAGCGCACCTTGGACTTCGATAACCAAGGAAATCACTCCGGGACCCCGAAACGGTGAGTAATAGTGCATGAAGCGGGCCAGAATCGGTCAAAACTGCGAGTGTTGATGACCAACACGTAAGCACATCTTGGGGTTCAACAACTATGGAAATCGCTTCGGGACCCGAAAACGATGAGTAATAGTCCACGAAACGGGTCATAATTGGACAAAACTGTGAGTGTTAACGACTAACACATAAATGCACCCCGGGGTTCATCAATCATGGAAATCGCTCTGGGTCCCCAAAACGCTGAGTAATAGGCCATGAAACGAGAATCGCTTTGGGGTCCCAAAACGGTGAGTAATAGTCCATGAAACGGGCAAGAAACGGCCGAAACCGCGAGTGTTGATGATCGACACGTAAGCGCACCTTGGAGTTCGATAACCATGGAAATCACTCCGGGACCCCGAAATGGTGAGTAATAGTGCATGAAGCAGGCCAGAATCGGCCAAAACTGCGAGTGTTGATGATCAACACGTAAACACATCTTGGGGTTCAACAACTATGGAAATCGCTTCGGGACCCGAAAACGATGAGTAATAGTCCACGAAACGGGTCAGAATTGGACAAAACTGTGAGTGTTGACAACTGACACATAAACGCACCCCGGGGTTCTTCAATCGTGGAAATCGCTCTGGGTCCCCAAAACGGCGACTAATAGTCCACAAAACGGACAAGAATCGGCCAAATATGTGAGTGTTGATGATCGACACGTAAACGCACCCCGAGGTTCGTCAATCGTGGAAATGACTCCGGGACCCCCAAACAGAGTAATAGTCCAAGAAACGGGCCAGAATCAGCCCGAACTGTGATTGTTGATGACCGACACGTAAGCGCGCCTTGGAGTTCGACAACCATGGAAATCGCTTTGGGGCCCAAAAAACGGTGAGTAATAGTCCATGAAACGGGCCCGAATCTGCTAAAACCGCGAATGTTGACGACAGACACGTAAACGCACCCGGGGTTCGACAACCATGGAAATCACCGGGACCCCAAAACAGTGAGCAATTGTCCATGAAACGGGCCATAAACTGCCGAAACCGTGAGTGTTGATGATCGACAAGTAAGCGCACCTTGGACTTCGATAACAAAGGAAATCACTCCGGGACCCCGAAACGGTGAGTAATAGTGCATGAAGCGGGCCAGAATCGGTCAAAACTGCGAGTGTTGATGACCAACACGTAAGCACATCTTGGGGTTGAACAACTATGGAAATCGCTTCGGGACCCGAAAACGATGAGTAATAGTCCACGAAACGGGTCATAATTGGACAAAACTGTGAGTGTTAACGACTAACACATAAATGCACCCCGGGGTTCATCAATCATGGAAATCGCTCTGGGTCCCCAAAACGCTGAGTAATAGTCCACGAAACGGACAAGAATCGGCCAAATATGTGAGTGTTGATGATCGACACGTAAACGCACCCCGAGGTTCGTCAATCGTGGAAATGACTCCGGGACCCCCAAACAGAGTAATAGTCCAAGAAACGGGCCAGAATCAGCCCGAACTGTGATTGTTGATGACCGACACGTAAGCGCGCCTTGGAGTTCGACAACCATGGAAATCGCTTTGGGGCCCAAAAACGGTGAGTAATAGTCCATGAAACGGGCCAGAATCTGCTAAAACCGCGAATGTTGACGACAGACACGTAAACGCACCCGGGGTTCGACAACCATGGAAATCACCGGGACCCCAAAACAGTGAGCAATTGTCCATGAAACGGGCCATAAACTGCCGAAACCGTGAGTGTTGATGATCGACAAGTAAGCGCACCTTGGACTTCGATAACCAAGGAAATCACTCCGGGACCCCGAAACGGTGAGTAATAGTGCATGAAGCGGGCCAGAATCGGTCAAAACTGCGAGTGTTGATGACCAACACGTAAGCACATCTTGGGGTTCAACAACTATGGAAATCGCTTCGGGACCCGAAAACGATGAGTAATAGTCCACGAAACGGGTCATAATTGGACAAAACTGTGAGTGTTAACGACTAACACATAAATGCACCCCGGGGTTCATCAATCATGGAAATCGCTCTGGGTCCCCAAAACGCTGAGTAATAGTCCATGAAACGAGAATCGCTTTGGGGTCCCAAAACGGTGAGTAATAGTCCATGAAACGGGCAAGAAACGGCCGAAACCGCGAGTGTTGATGATCGACACGTAAGCGCACCTTGGAGTTCGATAACCATGGAAATCACTCCGGGACCCCGAAATGGTGAGTAATAGTGCATGAAGCAGGCCAGAATCGGCCAAAACTGCGAGTGTTGATGATCAACACGTAAACACATCTTGGGGTTCAACAACTATGGAAATCGCTTCGGGACCCGAAAACGATGAGTAATAGTCCACGAAACGGGTCAGAATTGGACAAAACTGTGAGTGTTGACAACTGACACATAAACGCACCCCGGGGTTCTTCAATCGTGGAAATCGCTCTGGGTCCCCAAAACGGCGACTAATAGTCCACAAAACGGACAAGAATCGGCCAAATATGTGAGTGTTGATGATCGACACGTAAACGCACCCCGAGGTTCGTCAATCGTGGAAATGACTCCGGGACCCCCAAACAGAGTAATAGTCCAAGAAACGGGCCAGAATCAGCCCGAACTGTGATTGTTGATGACCGACACGTAAGCGCGCCTTGGAGTTCGACAACCATGGAAATCGCTTTGGGGCCCAAAAACGGTGAGTAATAGTCCATGAAACGGGCCAGAATCTGCTAAAACCGCGAATGTTGACGACAGACACGTAAACGCACCCGGGGTTCGACAACCATGGAAATCACCGGGGCCCCAAAACAGTGAGCAATTGTCCATGAAACGGGCCATAAACTGCCGAAACCGTGAGTGTTGATGATCGACAAGTAAGCGCACCTTGGACTTCGATAACCAAGGAAATCACTCCGGGACCCCGAAACGGTGAGTAATAGTGCATGAAGCGGGCCAGAATCGGTCAAAACTGCGAGTGTTGATGACCACCACGTAAGCACATCTTGGGGTTCAACAACTATGGAAATCGCTTCGGGACCCGAAAACGATGAGTAATAGTCCACGAAACGGGTCATAATTGGACAAAACTGAGAGTGTTATCGACTAACACATAAATGCACCCCGGGGTTCATCAATCATGGAAATCGCTCTGGGTCCCCAAAACGCTGAGTAATAGTCCATGAAACGAGAATCGCTTTGGGGTCCCAAAACGGTGAGTAATAGTCCATGAAACGGGCAAGAAACGGCCGAAACCGCGAGTGTTGATGATCGACACGTAAGCGCACCTTGGAGTTCGATAACCATGGAAATCACTCCGGGACCCCGAAATGGTGAGTAATAGTGCATGAAGCGGGCCAGAATCGGCCAAAACTGCGGGTGTTGATGATCAACACGTAAACACATCTTGGGGTTCAACAACTATGGAAATCGCTTCGGGACCCGAAAACGATGAGTAATAGTCCACGAAACGGGTCAGAATTGGACAAAACTGTGAGTGTTGACAACTGACACATAAACGCACCCGGGGTTCATCAATCGTGGAAATCGCTCTGGGTCCCCAAAACGGCGACTAATAGTCCACAAAACGGACAAGAATCGGCCAAATATGTGAGTGTTGATGATCGACACGTAAACGCACCCCGAGGTTCGTCAATCGTGGAAATGACTCCGGGACCCCAAAACAGAGTAATAGTCCAAGAAATGGGCGAGAATCAGCCCGAACTGTGATTGTTGATGACCGACACATAAGCGCACCTTGGAGTTCGACAACCATGGAAATCGCTTTGGGGTCCAAAAACGGTGACTAATAGTCCATGAAACGGGCCAGAATCGGCCAAAACTGCAAGTGTTGATGACCAACACGTAAGCACACCTTGGGGTTCAACAACTATGGAAATCGCTTCGGGACCCAAAAACGATGAGTAATAGTCCACGAAACGGGTCATAATTGGACAAAACTGTGAGTGTTAACGACTGACACATAAACGCACCCCGGGGTTCATCAATCGTGGAAATCGCTCTGGGTCCCCAAAACACTGAGTAATAGTCCACGAAACGGACAAGAATCGGCCAAATATGTGAGTGTTGATGATCGACACGTAAACGCACCCCGAGGTTCGTCAATCGTGGAAATGACTCCGGGACCCCCAAACAGAGTAATAGTCCAAGAAACGGGCCAGAATCAGCCCGAACTGTGATTGTTGATGACCGACACGTAAGCGCTCCTTGGAGTTCGACAACCATGGAAATCGCTTTGGGGCCCAAAAACGGTGAGTAATAGTCCATGAAACGGGCCAGAATCTGCTAAAACCACGAATGTTGACGACAGACACGTAAACGCACCCGGGGTTCGACAACCATGGAAATCACCGGGGCCCCAAAACAGTGAGCAATTGTCCATGAAACGGGCCATAAACTGCCGAAACCGTGAGTGTTGATGATCGACAAGTAAGCGCACCTTGGACTTCGATAACCAAGGAAATCACTCCGGGACCCCGAAACGGTGAGTAATAGTGCATGAAGCGGGCCAGAATCGGTCAAGACTGCGAGTGTTGATGACCAACACGTAAGCACATCTTGGGGTTCAACAACTATGGAAATCGCTTCGGGACCCGAAAACGATGAGTAATAGTCCACGAAACGGGTCATAATTGGACAAAACTGAGAGTGTTATCGACTAACACATAAATGCACCCCGGGGTTCATCAATCATGGAAATCGCTCTGGGTCCCCAAAACGCTGAGTAATAGTCCATGAAACGAGAATCGCTTTGGGGTCCCAAAACGGTGAGTAATAGTCCATGAAACGGGCAAGAAACGGCCGAAACCGCGAGTGTTGATGATCGACACGTAAGCGCACCTTGGAGTTCGATAACCATGGAAATCACTCCGGGACCCCGAAATGGTGAGTAATAGTGCATGAAGCGGGCCAGAATCGGCCAAAACTGCGGGTGTTGATGATCAACACGTAAACACATCTTGGGGTTCAACAACTATGGAAATCGCTTCGGGACCCGAAAACGATGAGTAATAGTCCACGAAACGGGTCAGAATTGGACAAAACTGTGAGTGTTGACAACTGACACATAAACGCACCCGGGGTTCATCAATCGTGGAAATCGCTCTGGGTCCCCAAAACGGCGACTAATAGTCCACAAAACGGACAAGAATCGGCCAAATATGTGAGTGTTGATGATCGACACGTAAACGCACCCCGAGGTTCGTCAATCATGGAAATGACTCCGGGACCCCAAAACAGAGTAATAGTCCAAGAAACGGGCGAGAATCAGCCCGAACTGTGATTGTTGATGACCGACACATAAGCGCACCTTGGAGTTCGACAACCATGGAAATCGCTTTGGGGTCCAAAAACGGTGACTAATAGTCCATGAAACGGGCCAGAATCGGCCAAAACTGCAAGTGTTGATGACCAACACGTAAGCACACCTTGGGGTTCAACAACTATGGAAATCGCTTCGGGACCCAAAAACGATGAGTAATAGTCCACGAAACGGGTCATAATTGGACAAAACTGTGAGTGTTAACGACTGACACATAAACGCACCCCGGGGTTCATCAATCGTGGAAATCGCTCTGGGTCCCCAAAACGCTGAGTAATAGTCCACGAAACGGACAAGAATCGGCCAAATATGTGAGTGTTGATGATCGACACGTAAACGCACCCCGAGGTTCGTCAATCGTGGAAATGACTCCGGGACCCCCAAACAGAGTAATAGTCCAAGAAACGGGCCAGAATCAGCCCGAACTGTGATTGTTGATGACCGACACGTAAGCGCTCCTTGGAGTTCGACAACCATGGAAATCGCTTTGGGGCCCAAAAACGGTGAGTAATAGTCCATGAAACGGGCCAGAATCTGCTAAAACCGCGAATGTTGACGACAGACACGTAAACGCACCCGGGGTTCGACAACCATGGAAATCACCGGGGCCCCAAAACAGTGAGCAATTGTCCATGAAACGGGCGATAAACTGCCGAAACCGTGAGTGTTGATGATCGACAAGTAAGCGCACCTTGGACTTCGATAACCAAGGAAATCACTCCGGGACACCGAAACGGTGAGTAATAGTGCATGAAGCGGGCCAGAATCGGTCAAAACTGCGAGTGTTGATGACCAACACGTAAGCACATCTTGGGGTTCAACAACTATGGAAATCGCTTCGGGACCCGAAAACGATGAGTAATAGTCCACGAAACGGGTCATAATTGGACAAAACTGAGAGTGTTATCGACTAACACATAAATGCACCCCGGGGTTCATCAATCATGGAAATCGCTCTGGGTCCCCAAAACGCTGAGTAATAGTCCATGAAACGAGAATCGCTTTGGGGTCCCAAAACGGTGAGTAATAGTCCATGAAACGGGCAAGAAACGGCCGAAACCGCGAGTGTTGATGATCGACACGTAAGCGCACCTTGGAGTTCGATAACCATGGAAATCACTCCGGGACCCCGAAATGGTGAGTAATAGTGCATGAAGCGGGCCAGAATCGGCCAAAACTGCGGGTGTTGATGATCAACACGTAAACACATCTTGGGGTTCAACAACTATGGAAATCGCTTCGGGACCCGAAAACGATGAGTAATAGTCCACGAAACGGGTCAGAATTGGACAAAACTGTGAGTGTTGACAACTGACACATAAACGCACCCGGGGTTCATCAATCGTGGAAATCGCTCTGGGTCCCCAAAACGGCGACTAATAGTCCACAAAACGGACAAGAATCGGCCAAATATGTGAGTGTTGATGATCGACACGTAAACGCACCCCGAGGTTCGTCAATCGTGGAAATGACTCCGGGACCCCAAAACAGAGTAATAGTCCAAGAAACGGGCGAGAATCAGCCCGAACTGTGATTGTTGATGACCGACACATAAGCGCACCTTGGAGTTCGACAACCATGGAAATCGCTTTGGGGTCCAAAAACGGTGACTAATAGTCCATGAAACGGGCCAGAATCGGCCAAAACTGCAAGTGTTGATGACCAACACGTAAGCACACCTTGGGGTTCAACAACTATGGAAATCGCTTCGGGACCCAAAAACGATGAGTAATAGTCCACGAAACGGGTCATAATTGGACAAAACTGTGAGTGTTAACGACTGACACATAAACGCACCCCGGGGTTCATCAATCGTGGAAATCGCTCTGGGTCCCCAAAACGCTGAGTAATAGTCCACGAAACGGACAAGAATCGGCCAAATATGTGAGTGTTGATGATCGACACGTAAACGCTCCCCGAGGTTCGTCAATCGTGGAAATGACTCCGGGACCCCCAAACAGAGTAATAGTCCAAGAAACGGGCCAGAATCAGCCCGAACTGTGATTGTTGATGACCGACACGTAAGCGCGCCTTGGAGTTCGACAACCATGGAAATCGCTTTGGGGCCCAAAAACGGTGAGTAATAGTCCATGAAACGGGCCAGAATCTGCTAAAACCGCGAATGTTGACGACAGACACGTAAACGCACCCGGGGTTCGACAACCATGGAAATCACCGGGGCCCCAAAACAGTGAGCAATTGTCCATGAAACGGGCCATAAACTGCCGAAACCGTGAGTGTTGATGATCGACAAGTAAGCGCACCTTGGACTTCGATAACCAAGGAAATCACTCCGGGACCCCGAAACGGTGAGTAATAGTGCATGAAGCGGGCCAGAATCGGTCAAAACTGCGAGTGTTGATGACCACCACGTAAGCACATCTTGGGGTTCAACAACTATGGAAATCGCTTCGGGACCCGAAAACGATGAGTAATAGTCCACGAAACGGGTCATAATTGGACAAAACTGAGAGTGTTATCGACTAACACATAAATGCACCCCGGGGTTCATCAATCATGGAAATCGCTCTGGGTCCCCAAAACGCTGAGTAATAGTCCATGAAACGAGAATCGCTTTGGGGTCCCAAAACGGTGAGTAATAGTCCATGAAACGGGCAAGAAACGGCCGAAACCGCGAGTGTTGATGATCGACACGTAAGCGCACCTTGGAGTTCGATAACCATGGAAATCACTCCGGGACCCCGAAATGGTGAGTAATAGTGCATGAAGCGGGCCAGAATCGGCCAAAACTGCGGGTGTTGATGATCAACACGTAAACACATCTTGGGGTTCAACAACTATGGAAATCGCTTCGGGACCCGAAAACGATGAGTAATAGTCCACGAAACGGGTCAGAATTGGACAAAACTGTGAGTGTTGACAACTGACACATAAACGCACCCGGGGTTCATCAATCGTGGAAATCGCTCTGGGTCCCCAAAACGGCGACTAATAGTCCACAAAACGGACAAGAATCGGCCAAATATGTGAGTGTTGATGATCGACACGTAAACGCACCCCGAGGTTCGTCAATCATGGAAATGACTCCGGGACCCCAAAACAGAGTAATAGTCCAAGAAACGGGCGAGAATCAGCCCGAACTGTGATTGTTGATGACCGACACATAAGCGCACCTTGGAGTTCGACAACCATGGAAATCGCTTTGGGGTCCAAAAACGGTGACTAATAGTCCATGAAACGGGCCAGAATCGGCCAAAACTGCAAGTGTTGATGACCAACACGTAAGCACACCTTGGGGTTCAACAACTATGGAAATCGCTTCGGGACCCAAAAACGATGAGTAATAGTCCACGAAACGGGTCATAATTGGACAAAACTGTGAGTGTTAACGACTGACACATAAACGCACCCCGGGGTTCATCAATCGTGGAAATCGCTCTGGGTCCCCAAAACGCTGAGTAATAGTCCACGAAACGGACAAGAATCGGCCAAATATGTGAGTGTTGATGATCGACACGTAAACGCACCCCGAGGTTCGTCAATCGTGGAAATGACTCCGGGACCCCCAAACAGAGTAATAGTCCAAGAAACGGGCCAGAATCAGCCCGAACTGTGATTGTTGATGACCGACACGTAAGCGCTCCTTGGAGTTCGACAACCATGGAAATCGCTTTGGGGCCCAAAAACGGTGAGTAATAGTCCATGAAACGGGCCAGAATCTGCTAAAACCGCGAATGTTGACGACAGACACGTAAACGCACCCGGGGTTCGACAACCATGGAAATCACCGGGGCCCCAAAACAGTGAGCAATTGTCCATGAAACGGGCCATAAACTGCCGAAACCGTGAGTGTTGATGATCGACAAGTAAGCGCACCTTGGACTTCGATAACCAAGGAAATCACTCCGGGACCCCGAAACGGTGAGTAATAGTGCATGAAGCGGGCCAGAATCGGTCAAAACTGCGAGTGTTGATGACCAACACGTAAGCACATCTTGGGGTTCAACAACTATGGAAATCGCTTCGGGACCCGAAAACGATGAGTAATAGTCCACGAAACGGGTCATAATTGGACAAAACTGAGAGTGTTATCGACTAACACATAAATGCACCCCGGGGTTCATCAATCATGGAAATCGCTCTGGGTCCCCAAAACGCTGAGTAATAGTCCATGAAACGAGAATCGCTTTGGGGTCCCAAAACGGTGAGTAATAGTCCATGAAACGGGCAAGAAATGGCCGAAACCGCGAGTGTTGATGATCGACACGTAAGCGCACCTTGGAGTTCGATAACCATGGAAATAACTCCGGGACCCCGAAATGGTGAGTAATAGTGCATGAAGCGGGCCAGAATCGGCCAAAACTGCGGGTGTTGATGATCAACACGTAAACACATCTTGGGGTTCAACAACTATGGAAATCGCTTCGGGACCCGAAAACGATGAGTAATAGTCCACGAAACGGGTCAGAATTGGACAAAACTGTGAGTGTTGACAACTGACACATAAACGCACCCGGGGTTCATCAATCGTGGAAATCGCTCTGGGTCCCCAAAACGGCGACTAATAGTCCACAAAACGGACAAGAATCGCCCAATATGTGAGTGTTGATGATCGACACGTAAACGCACCCCGAGGTTCGTCAATCGTGGAAATGACTCCGGGACCCCAAAACAGAGTAATAGTCCAAGAAACGGGCGAGAATCAGCCCGAACTGTGATTGTTGATGACCGACACATAAGCGCACCTTGGAGTTCGACAACCATGGAAATCGCTTTGGGGTCCAAAAACGGTGACTAATAGTCCATGAAACGGGCCAGAATCGGCCAAAACTGCAAGTGTTGATGACCAACACGTAAGCACACCTTGGGGTTCAACAACTATGGAAATCGCTTCGGGACCCAAAAACGATGAGTAATAGTCCACGAAACGGGTCATAATTGGACAAAACTGTGAGTGTTAACGACTGACACATAAACGCACCCCGGGGTTCATCAATCGTGGAAATCGCTCTGGGTCCCCAAAAC
>NW_025228178.1:36817-132759 GCF_018294505.1 Triticum aestivum | reverse complement strand
CCCTTGGTGGAGGGGTCCGAAATCAACCCTATCTCTTGTTTCCCCACACATACGGACTCTAAAAATAGCCTATACTTATGTATTTCGAAATTACATGGGCCTGGCCCAATAATAAGGTGACGCAGCACCTAAAATAGCCTCGGGACGAAATTTATGAAGTGGCATCTTGTATATTTCGTCCAAGGCTTCATGCACCCATTATGGTGGCTTCAAAGTCCTGAAATCATCACTTGTAACTCCGTTCTTGTTCCCCTTGCGCATGCCATCATCTCCATGCTTGTTCTTGCTCCAATGTTCATCCTTCTCCAAGCTAGGCCCTTCATTTGTAAGCAAAACAAATGTATCCAATTTAGGCAGCATCATATTCTCATGAACATTAGAATCATTACCAAGAAACGAAAGTACCTGGTAATTTAGTTGGCGTGCACGAGCTCTAGTAATTGGTCCAATATGTATAGCAGTAGGGGCTGTGGGTGTAACAATTGTATTGATGTCCTCATCAAAGGTGATAGAGGCGAGGGTCCCGATCTTTCGATGAGATGATGGATATCGCTTTGGTGGAAGTCGACTTTGACGATCCGACTACGAACGTGCGAGGACGTCGCGCCTTAGCAATCGCTAAACCAACTCCGAGAGGTTATTGACCACGCCGGAGCATGATCAACCTGACCACGAGGGTCTGTTTCTTGCGAGCAAACGAAGAACAAGCAAGAAACTAAGATTGCAATCTGGATATTGCGAATATAAGATGAAAGCTTTATTGATCAAGGTGGGGTTCTGTGACGCCTTTGTCTGGTCGTTGAACACAAACGAAGTACGCGAAGTTGCAGCTATGGCGAACTTTTAATCTAAACAAAACCCAAAGTCTAAACGATGCCCTAAGGGCTGTATATATGGAGGAAGAGGGGGGAATTTCGTGGCCCTTGGTGGAGGGGTCCGAAATCAACCCTATCTCTTGTTTCCCCACACATACAGACTCTAAAAATAGCCTATACTTATGTATTTCGAAATTACATGGGCCTGGCCCAATAATAAGGTGACGCAGCACCTAAAATAGCCTCGGGACGAAATTTATGAAGTGGCATCTTGTATATTTCGTCCAAGGCTTCATGCACCCATTATGGTGGCTTCAAAGTCCTGAAATCATCACTTGTAACTCCGTTATTGTTCCCCTTGCGCATGCCATCATCTCCATGCTTGTTCTTGCTCCAATGTTCATCCTTCTCCAAGCTAGGCCCTTCATTTGTAAGCAAAACAAATGTATCCAATTTAGGCAGCATCATATTCTCATGAACATTAGAATCATTACCAAGAAACGAAAGTACCTGGTAATTTAGTTGGCGTGCACGAGCTCTAGTAATTGGTCCAGTATGTATAGCAGCAGGGGCTGTGGGTGTAACAATTGTATTGATGTCCTCATCAGTTGTAAGGGAGGAGGTCATTATGCGAGAGAATGCAAATCTCCGCGTGTGATGATTGCTACCGCGGATGGTGGATATGAGTCCGCTAGTGACTATGATGAGGAGACTTTGGCTCTTATTACACGTGAAGAACATGGTGGAGATGATTCTGATCATGAGACGCAATACATGGCTCCTGAAGACGCTGACAGGTATGAATGTTTAGTTGCTCAACGTGTTTTGAGTGTGCAGGTCACACAAGCTGAGCAAAATCAGAGGCACAATTTGTTCCATACCAAGGGAGTTGTGAAGGAACGTTCTGTGCGCGTCATCATAGACGGAGGGAGCTGCAACAACTTGGCTAGCATGGAGATGGTGGAGAAGCTTTCTCTCACCACAAGACCACATCCCCATCCTTACTACATCCAATGGTTCAACAACAGCGGCAAGGTTAAGGTAACACGTACTGTTCGTGTGCATTTTAGTATCTCTACATACGCTGATTATGTTGATTGTGATGTGGTACCTATGCAAGCATGTTCCTTATTACTTGGTAGACCATGGCAATTTGATAAAAATTCTGTACACCATGGTAGAAACAATCACTATACTCTTGTTCATAAGGATAAAAATATTACTTTGCTTCCTATGACTCCTGATTCCATTTTGAAAGATGATATTAATAGAGCTAATAAAGCACAACAGGAGAAGAATAAGAGTGAAAATCAGATTGTGGCAAAAGAATTTGAGCAACAAATGAAGCCTAATAATAAACCATCTAGTGTTGCTTCTGAAATTAAATTGAAAAGTGCATGTTTATTTGCCACCAAATCTGATATTGATGAGCTAGATTTCAGCAAATCTGTTTGCTATGCTTTTGTGTGCAAAGAGGCATTATTTTCATTCGAGGACGTGCCTTCCTCTTTGCCTTCTGCTGTCACTAACATTTTGCAGGAGTTCGCTGACGTTTTTCCACAAGACGTGCCACCGGGATTACCGCCTATTCGAGGGATTGAGCATCAGATCGACTTAATTCCCGGTGCTTCACTGCCAAACCGTGCACCATACCGTACCAATCCAGAGGAGACGAAGGAGATTATGCGTCAAGTACAAGAGCTTCTCGACAAAGGTTATATACGCGAATCCCTTAGTCCTTGTGCTGTTCCTATTATTCTAGTGCCGAAAAAGGATGGTACATCACGTATGTGTGTTGATTGTAGAGGCATTAATAATATTACTATTCGTTATCGTCATCCTATTCCTAGGCTAGATGATATGCTTGATGAATTGAGTGGCTCTACAGTATTCTCCAAAGTTGATTTGCGTAGTGGCTACCATCAAATTCGTATGAAATTGGGAGATGAATGGAAAACAGCATTTAAAACTAAGTTTGGATTATATGAGTGGTTAGTCATGCCTTTTGGGTTAACTAATGCACCTAGTACTTTCATGAGATTAATGAACAAAGTTTTACGTGCTTTCATTGGACGATTTGTGGTAGTTTACTTTGATGACATATTGATTTATAGCAGATCTTTGGAGGAACATTTGGAACATTTACGTGCTGTTTTTATTGCTCTACGTGATGCACGTTTGTTTGGTAACCTTGGGAAGTGCACCTTTTGCACCGACCGAGTATCTTTTCTTGGCTATGTTGTTACTCCACAGGGAATTGAAGTTGATAAAGCCAAGATTGAAGCTATTGAGAGTTGGCCGCAACCCAAAACGGTCACACAAGTGAGGAGTTTTCTTGGCCTCGCTGGACTCTATAGGCATTTTGTCATAGATTTCAGCACCATTGCTGCACCTCTCAATGAGCTTACAAAGAAAGATGTGCCTTTTCTTTGGGGTACCGCACAGGAAGAAGCCTTCTCGGTATTGAAAGATAAGTTGACACATGCTCCTTTACTCCAACTTCCTGATTTTAATAAGACTTTTGAGCTTGAATGTGATGCTAGGGGAAACAAGAGATAGGGTTGATTTCGGACCCCTCCACCAAGGGCCACGAAATTCCCCCCTCTTCCTCCATATATATAGCCCTTAGGGCATCGTTTAGACTTTGGGTTTTGTTTAGATTAAAAGTTCGCCATAGCTGCAACTTCGCGTACTTCGTTTGTGTTCAACGACCAGACAAAGGCGTCACAGAACCCCACCTTGATCAATAAAGCTTTCATCTTATATTCGCAATATCCAGATTGCAATCTTAGTTTCTTGCTTGTTCTTCGTTTGCTCGCAGGAAACAGACCCTCGTGGTCAGGTTGATCGTGCTCCGGCGTGGTCAATAACCTCTCGGAGTTGGTTTAGCGATTGCTAAGGCGCGACGTCCTCGCACGTTCGTAGTCGGATCGTCAAAGTCGACTTCCACCAAAGCGATATCCATCATCTCATCGAAAGATCGGGACCCTCGCCTCTATCAATTATCATTTATTTTCTCTAACACCTTAAAGGGACCATCAGCACGTGGCATTAACTTTGATTTGCGCAAATCAGGAAATCTATCCTTACGCAAATGTAACCAAACAAGATCTCCAGGTGCAAACACAACATGTTTTCTACCCTTATCTCCAGCAAGTTTATATTTAGCATTCATACGCTCAATGTTTTCCTTAGTTAACTCATGCATTTTTAAAATCAATTCAGCACGTTGTTTAGCATCAAAATTAACCTTCTCCGAAGATGGAAGAGGCAACAAATCAATAGGTGCACGAGGTAGGAAACCATACACAACTTCAAAAGGGCACATCTTAGTAGTAGAATGCAATGAACGATTATAAGCAAATTCAATATGAGGCAAGCATTCCTCCCACATTTTCTTATTATTCTTCAAAACAGCCCTAAGCATAGTAGACAATGTTCTATTGACTACTTCAGTTTGTCCATCAGTTTGGGGGTGACAAGTAGTACTAAAAAGCAGTTTAGTCCCCAACTTAGCCCATAAACATCTCCAAAAGTGGCTAAGAAATTTAGTATCACGATCTGAAACAATAGTATGTGGCACACTGATAGAGGCAAAGGTGTCCCGTCTTTCGATGAGATGGTGGATTTCGCTTTGGTGGAAGTCGACTTTGACGATCCGACTACGAACGTGCGAGGACGTCGCGCCTTAGCAATCGCTAAACCAACTGCGAGAGGTTATTGACCACGCCGGAGCACGATCAACCTGACCACGAAGGTCTGTTTCCTGCGAGCAAACGAAGAACAAGCAAGAAACTAAGATTGCAATCTGGATATTGCGAATATAAGATGAAAGCTTTATTGATCAAGGTGGGGTTCTGTGACGCCTTTGTCTGGTCGTTGAATACAAACGAAGTACGCGAAGTTGCAGCTATGGCGAACTTTTAATCTAAACAAAACCCAAAGTCTAAACGATGCCCTAAGGGCTGTATATATGGAGGAAGAGGGGGGGAATTTCGTGGCCCTTGGTGGAGGGGTCCGAAATCAACCCTATCTCTTGTTTCCCCACACATACGGACTCTAAAAATAGCCTATACTTATGTATTTCGAAATTACATGGGCCTGGCCCAATAATAAGGTGACGCAGCACCTAAAATAGCTTCGGGACGAAATTTATGAAGTGGCGTCTTGTATATTTCGTCCAAGGCTTCATGCACCCATTATGGTGGCTTCAAAGTCCTGAAATCATCACTTGTAACTCCGTTCTTGTTTCCCTTGCGCATGCCATCATCTCCATGCTTGTTCTTGCTCCAATGTTCATCCTTCTCCAAGCTAGGCCCTTCATTTGTAAGCAAAACAAATGTATCCAATTTAGGCAGCATCATATTCTCATGAACATTAGAATCATTACCAAGAAACGAAAGTACCTGGTAATTTAGTTGGCGTGCACGAGCTCTAGTAATTGGTCCAGTATGTATAGCAGCAGGGGCTGTGGGTGTAACAATTGTATTGATGTCCTCATCACATATTAAAAGTCAAGCTAAACTGAATCGTAGACATGCTAAATGGGTTGAATTCATTGAGACTTTTCCTTATGTCATTAAACACAAGAAGGGAAAAGAAAATGTTATTGCTGATGCATTGTCTCGCCGCTATACTATGCTTTCACAACTTGACTTCAAAATATTTGGTTTGGAGACCATCAAAGATCAATATGTGCATGATGCTGATTTTAAAGATGTAATGCAGAATTGTAAAGAAGGAAGAATGTGGAACAAGTTCGTCGTTAATGATGGATTTGTGTTTTGTGCTAACAAGCTATGCATTCCAGCTAGCTCCGTTCGTCTTTTGTTGTTGCAGGAGGCGCATGGAGGAGGATTAATGGGACACTTTGGCGTGAAGAAGACGGAGGACGTACTTGCTACACATTTCTTTTGGCCAAAGATGAGACGGGATGTTGAGCGTTTTATTGCTCGCTGCACTACATGTCAAAAAGCTAAGTCACGACTCAATCCTCATGGTTTATATATGCCTTTGCCTGTACCTAGTGTTCCTTGGGAGGATATATCTATGGACTTTGTTTTAGGTTTACCTCGAACAAAGAAGGGGAGGGATAGCATATTTGTTGTCGTGGATAGATTCTCGAAAATGGCACACTTTATACCATGTCATAAAAGCGATGATGCTGTTAATGTTGCTGATTTGTTCTTTCGTGAAATTATTCGCTTGCATGGTGTGCCAAATACTATTGTTTCAGATCGTGATACTAAATTTCTTAGCCACTTTTGGAGATGTTTATGGGCTAAGTTGGGGACTAAACTGCTTTTTAGTACTACTTGTCACCCCCAAACTGATGGACAAACTGGAGTAGTCAATAGAACGTTGTCTACTATGCTTAGGGCTGTTTTGAAGAATAATAAGAAAATGTGGGAGGAATGCTTGCCTCATATTGAATTTGCTTATAATCGTTCATTGCATTCTACTACTAAGATGTGCCCTTTTGAAGTTGTGTATGGTTTCCTACCTCGTGCACCTATTGATTTGTTGCCTCTTCCATCTTCGGAGAAGGTTAATTTTGATGCTAAACAACGTGCTGAATTGATTTTAAAAATGCATGAGTTAACTAAGGAAAACTTTGAGCGTATGAATGCTAAATATAAACTTGCTGGAGATAAGGGTAGAAAACATGTTGTGTTTGCACCTGGAGATCTTGTTTGGTTACATTTGCGTAAGGATAGATTTCCTGATTTGCGCAAATCAAAGCTAATGCCACGTGCTGATGGTCCCTTTAAGGTGTTAGAGAAAATAAATGATAATGCATATAAACTGGAGCTGCCTGCAGATTTTGGGGTTAGTCCCACTTTTAACATTGCAGATTTGAAGCCTTATTTGGGTGAGCAAGATGAACTTCCGTCGAGGACGACTTCATTTCAAGAAGGGGAGGATGATGAGGACATCAATACAATTGTTACACCCACAACCCCTGCTGCTATACATACTGGACCAATTACTAGAGCTCGTGCACGCCAACTAAATTACCAGGTACTTTCGTTTCTTGGTAATGATTCTAATGTTCATGAGAATATGATGCTTCCTAAATTGGATACATTTGTTTTGCTTACAAATGAAGGGCCTAGCTTGGAGAAGGATGAACATTGGAGCAAGAACAAGCATGGAGATGATGGCGTGCGCAAGGGGAGCAAGAACGGAGTTACAAGTGATGATTTCAGGACTTTGAAGCCACCATAATGGGTGCATGAAGCCTTGGACGAAATATACAAGATGCCACTTCCTAAATTTCGTCCCGAGGCTATTTTAGGTGCTGCGTCACCTTATTATTGGGCCAGGCCCATGTAATTTCGAAATACATAAGTATAGGCTATTTTTAGAGTCCGTATGTGTGGGGAAACAAGAGATAGGGTTGATTTCGGACCCCTCCACCAAGGGCCACAAAATTCCCCCTCTTCCTCCATATATACAGCCCTTAGGGCATCGTTTAGACTTTGGGTTTTGTTTAGATTAAAAGTTCGCCATAGCTGCAACTTCGCGTACTTCGTTTGTGTTCAACGACCAGACAAAGGCGTCACAGAACCCCACCTTGATCAATAAAGCTTTCATCTTATATTCGCAATATCCAAATTGCAATCTCAGTTTCTTGCTTGTTCTTCGTTTGCTCGCAGGAAACAGACCCTCGTGGTCAGGTTGATCGTGCTCCGGCGTGGTCAATAACCTCTCGGAGTTGGTTTAGCGATTGCTAAGGCGCGACGTCCTCGCACGTTCGTAGTCGGATCGTCAAAGTCGACTTCCACCAAAGCGAAATCCATCATCTCATCGAAAGACGGGACACCTTTGCCTCTATCAGCACGATCAACCTGACCACGAAGGTCTATTCCTGCAAGCAATCGAAGAACAAGCAAGAATATGATAAAAGCAATCTGAATATCGCGAATATGTATGAAGTATTGATAATGGTGGGGATCCGAAAAGTGGTCTTGGTCTGGTCGTTGGACACAAACGACGCACACGAAGTTGCAATGGCTAACTTTTAACTAAACAAATCCCAAGGAAAAGCTACTAGATGGATCTACTTATATAGGAGCAAGGGGTGGCGGCCAAGGAGATAGAGGCGAGGGTGTCCCGATCTTTCGATGAGATGATAACTATCGATTTGGTGGAGACGACTTTGACGATCCGACTACAAACGTGCACGACGTTGCGCCTTAGCAATCGCTAAACCAACTCCGAGAGGTTATTGACCATGCTGGAGCACGATCAACCTGACCACGAAGGTCTATTCCTGCAAGCAATCGAACAACGAGCAAGAATATGATAAAGCAATCTGAATATTGCGAATATATATGAAGTATTGATAATGGTGGGGATCCGGAAGCGGTCTTGGTCTGGTCGTTGGACACAAACGAAGTACACGAAGTTGCAATGGCTAACTTTTAACTAAACAAATCCCAAAGTCTAAACGATGCCCTAAGGGCTGTATATATGGAGGAAGAGGGGGGAATTTCATGGCCCTTGGTGGAGGGGTCCGAAATCAACCCTATCTCTTGTTTCCCCACACATACGGACTCTAAAAATAGCCTATACTTATGTATTTCGAAATTACATGGGCCTGGCCCAATAATAAGGTGACGCAGCACCTAAAATAGCCTCGGGACGAAATTTATGAAGTGGCATCTTGTATATTTCGTCCAAGGCTTCATGCACCCATTATGGTGGCTTCAAAGTCCTGAAATCATCACTTGTAACTCCGTTCTTGTTCCCCTTGCGCATGCCATCATCTCCATGCTTGTTCTTGCTCCAATGTTCATCCTTCTCCAAGCTAGGCCCTTCATTTGTAAGCAAAACAAATGTATCCAATTTAGGCAGCATCATATTCTCATGAACATTAAAATCATTACCAAGAAACGAAAGTACCTGGTAATTTAGTTGGCGTGCACGAGCTCTAGTAATTGGTCCAGTATGTATAGCAGCAGGGGCTGTGGTTGTAACAATTGTATTGATGTCCTCATCATCCTCCCCTTCTTGAAATGAAGTCGTCTTCGACGGAAGTTCATCTTCCTCACCAAAATAAGGCTTCAAATCTGCAATGTTAAAAGTGGGACTAACCCCAAAATCTGCAGGCAACTCAAGTTTATATGTATTATCATTTATTTTCTCTAACACCTTAAAGGGACCATCAGCACGTGGCATTAACTTTGATTTGCGCAAATCAGGAAATCTATCCTTACGCAAATGTAACCAAACAAGATCTCCAGGTGCAAACACAACATGTTTTCTACCCTTATCTCCAGCAAGTTTATATTTAGCATTCATGCGCTCAATGTTTTCCTTAGTTAACTCATGCACTTTGAAAATCAATTCAGCACGTTGTTTAGCATCAAAATTAACCTTCTCCGAAGATGGAAGAGGCAACAAATCAATAGGTGCATGAGGTAGGAAACCATACACAACTTCAAAAGGGCACATCTTAGTAGTAGAATGCAATGAATGATTATAAGCAAATTCAATATGAGGCAAGCATTCCTCCCACATTTTCTTATTATTCTTCAAAACAGCCCTAAGCATAGTAGACAACGTTCTATTGACTACTTCAGTTTGTCCATCAGTTTGGGGGTGACAAGTAGTACTAAAAAGCAGTTTAGTCCCCAACTTAGCCCATAAACATCTCCAAAAGTGGCTAAGAAATTTAGTATCACGATCTGAAACAATAGTATTTGGCACACCATGCAAGCGAATAATTTCACGAAAGAACAAATCAGCAACATTAACAGCATCATCGCTTTTATGACATGGTATAAAGTGTGCCATTTTCGAGAATCTATCCATGACAACAAATATGCTATCCCTCCCCTTCTTTGTTCGAGGTAAACCTAAAACAAAGTCCATAGATATATCCTCCCAAGGAACACTAGGTACAGGCAAAGGCATATATAAACCATGAGGATTGAGTCGTGACTTAGCTTTTTGACATGTAGTGCATCGAGCAATAAAACGCTCAACATCCCGTCTCATCTTCGGCCAAAAGAAATGTGTAGCAAGTACGTCCTCCGTCTTCTTCACGCCAAAGTGTCCCATTAATCCTCCTCCATGCGCCTCCTGCAACAACAAAAGACGAACGGAGCTAGCTGGAATGCATAGCTTGTTAGCACGAAACACAAATCCATCGTTAACGACAAACTTGTTCCACATTCTTCCTTCTTTACAATTCTGCATTACATCTTTAAAATCAGCATCATGCACATATTGATCTTTGATGGTCTCCAAACCAAATATTTTGAAGTCAAGTTGTGAAAGCATAGTATAGCGACGAGACAATGCATCAGCAATAACTTTTTCTTTTCCCTTCTTGTGTTTAATGACATAAGGGAAAGTCTCAATGAATTCAACCCATTTAGCATGTCTACGATTCAGTTTAGCTTGACTTTTAATATGTTTCAAAGATTCATGATCAGAATGTATAACAAATTCTTTGGGCCATAAATAATGTTGCCATGTTTCTAAAGTCCGAACAAGAGCATATAATTCTTTATCATAAGTAGAATAATTCAGACTAGGACCACTCAATTTTTCAGAAAAGTATGCAACAGGTTTGCCATCTTGTAATAACACACCTCCTAATCCAATTCCACTAGCATCACATTCAAGCTCAAAAGTCTTATTAAAATCAGGAAGTTGGAGTAAAGGAGCATGTGTCAACTTATCTTTCAATACCGTGAAGGCTTCTTCCTGTGCGGTACCCCAAACAAAAGGCACATCCTTCTTTGTAAGCTCGTTGAGAGGTGCAGCAATGGTGCTGAAATCTCTCACAAAACGCCTATAGAATCCAGCGAGGCCAAGAAAACTCCTCACTTGTGTGACCGTTTTGGGTTGCGGCCAACTCTCAATAGCTTCAATCTTGGCTTTATCAACTTCAATTCCCTGTGGAGTAACAACATAGCCAAGAAAAGATACTCGGTCGGTGCAAAAGGTGCACTTCCCAAGGTTACCAAACAAACGTGCATCACGTAGAGCAATAAAAACAGCACGTAAATGTTCCAAATGTTCTTCCAAAGATCTGCTATAAATCAATATGTCATCAAAGTAAACTACCACAAATCGTCCAATGAAAGCACGTAAAACTTCGTTCATTAATCTCATGAAAGTACTAGGTGCATTAGTTAACCCAAAAGGCATGACTAACCACTCATATAATCCAAACTTAGTTTTGAATGCTGTTTTCCATTCATCTCCCAATTTCATACGAATTTGATGGTATCCACTACGCTAATCAACTTTGGAGAATATTGTAGAGCCACTCAATTCATCAAGCATATCATCTAGCCTAGGAATAGGATGACGATAACGAATAGTAATATTATTAATGCCTCTACAATCAACACACATACGTGATGTACCATCCTTTTTCGGCACTAGAATAATAGGAACAGCACAAGGACTAAGGGATTCGCGTATATAACCTTTGTCGAGAAGCTCTTGTACTTGACGCACAATCTCCTTCGTCTCCTCTGGATTGGTACGGTATGGTGCACGGTTTGGCAGTGAAGCACCGGGAATTAAGTCAATCTGATGCTCAATCCCTCGAATAGGCGGTAATCCCGGTGGCACGTCTTGTGCAAAGACGTCAGCGAACTCCTGCAAAATGTTAGTGACAGCAGGAGGCAAAGAGGAAGGCACGTCCTCGAATGAAAATAATGCCTCTTTGCACACAAAAGCATAGCAAACAGATTTGCTGAAATCTAGGTCATCAATATCAGATTTGGTGGCAAATAAACATGCACTTTTCAATTTAATTTCAGAAGCAACACTAGATGGTTTATTATTAGGCTTCATTTGTTGCTCAAATTCTTTTGCCACAATCTGATTTTCACTCTTATTCGTATCCTGTTTTGCTTTATTAGCTCTATTAATATCATCTTTCAAAATGGAATCAGAAGTCATAGGAAGCAAAGTAATATTTTTATCCTTATGAACAAGAGTATAGTGATTGTTTCTACCATGGTGTACAGAATTTTTATCAAATTGCCATGGTCTACCAAGTAATAAGGAACATGCTTGCATAGGTACCACATCACAATCAACATAATCAGCATATGTAGAGATACTAAAATGCACACAAACAGTACGTGTTACCTTAACCTTGCCGCTGTTGTTGAACCATTGGATGTAGTAAGGATGTGGATGTGGTCTTGTGGTGAGAGAAAGCTTCTCCACCATCTCCATGCTAGCCAAGTTGTTGCAGCTCCCTCCGTCTATGATGACGCGCACAGAACGTTCCTTCACAACTCCCTTGGTATGGAACAAATTGTGCCTCTGATTTTGCTCAGCTTGTGTGATCTGCACACTCAAAACACGTTGAGCAACTAAACATTCATACCTGTCAGCGTCTTCAGGAGCCATGTATTGCGTCTCATGATCAGAATCATCTCCACCATGTTCTTCACGTGTAATAAGAGCCAAAGTCTCCTCATCATAGTCACTAGCGGACTCATATCCACCATCCGCGGTAGCAATCATCACACACGGAGATTTGCATTCCCTCGCATAATGACCTCCTCCCTTACAACGACGACAAATAATATCACTTGTGTGCCCTGTTGATGCCATGGAAGAAGAAGAACGCTGTGCAGGCCCCGCAGGTGCGCTCTTGGCAGATAATGGTGGTTGTGCCTGTTTTCTTGTATCACGGCTGGAGGTGGCACCGGATGGAGGTGCTGGTGCAGTTGAAGTAGAAGATGCACGTGGTGTCCATGATGAAGGTCGGCCTGCAGAAAAGTTAGTTCGCCCCAATGCTTGTCGATCCTGCACTTCACGTTCAGCTTTACAAGCAAGATGGAATAAACGAGTGATATTAGTATACTCCTTATAGTCTAGAATGGTCTGAATCTCTCTATTTAATCCACCCAGAAAACGTGCAAGCATAGCTTCATTCTGATAGAGGCAAAGGAGTCCCGTCTTTCGATGAGATGGTGGATTTCGCTTTGGTGGAAGTCGACTTTGACGATCCGACTACGAACGTGCGAGGACGTCGCGCCTTAGCAATCGCTAAACCAACTCCGAGAGGTTATTGACCACGCCGGAGCACGATCAACCTGACCACGAGGGTCTGTTTCCTGCGAGCAAACGAAGAACAAGCAAGAAACTAAGATTGCAATCTGGATATTGCGAATATAAGATGAAAGCTTTATTGACCAAGGTGGGGTTCTGTGACGCCTTTGTCTGGTCGTTGAACACAAACGAAGTACGCAAAGTTGCAGCTATGGCGAACTTTTAATCTAAACAAAACCCAAAGTCTAAACGATGCCCTAAGGGCTGTATATATGGAGGAAGAGGGGGAGAATTTCGTGGCCCTTGGTGGAGGGGTCCGAAATCAACCCTATCTCTTGTTTCCCCACACATACGGACTCTAAAAATAGCCTATACTTATGTATTTCGAAATTACATGGGCCTGGCCCAATAATAAGGTGACGCAGCACCTAAAATAGCCTCGGGACGAAATTTATGAAGTGGTGTCTTGTATATTTCGTCCAAGGCTTCATGCACCCATTATGGTGGCTTCAAAGTCCTGAAAATCATCACTTGTAACTCCGTTCTTGTTTCCCTTGCGCATGCCATCATCTCCATGCTTGTTCTTGCTCCAATGTTCATCCTTCTCCAAGCTAGGCCCTTCATTTGTAAGCAAAACAAATGTATCCAATTTAGGCAGCATCATATTCTCATGAACATTAGAATCATTACCAAGAAACGAAAGTACCTGGTAATTTAGTTGGCGCGCACGAGCTCTAGTAATTGGTCCAGTATGTATAGCAGCAGGGGCTGTGGGTGTAACAATTGTATTGATGTCCTCATCATCCTCCCCTTCTTGAAATGAAGTCGTCCTCGACGGAAGTTCATCTTCCTCACCCAAATAAGGCTTCAAATCTGCAATGTTAAAAGTGGGACTAACCCCAAAATCTGCAGGCAGCTCAAGTTTATATGCATTATCATTTATTTTCTCTAACACCTTAAAGGGACCATCAGCACGTGGCATTAGCTTTGATTTGCGCAAATCAGGAAATCTATACTTACGCAAATGTAACCAAACAAGATCTCCAGGTGCAAACACAACATGTTTTCTACCCTTATCTCCAGCAAGTTTATATTTAGCATTCATACGCTCAATGTTTTCCTTAGTTAACTCATGCATTTTTAAAATCAATTCAGCACGTTGTTTAGCATCAAAATTAACCTTCTCCGAAGATGGAAGAGGCAACAAATCAATAGGTGCACGAGGTAGGAAACCATACACAACTTCAAAAGGGCACATGATAGCGGCAAAGGTGTCCCGTCTTTCGATGAGATGGTGGATTTCGCTTTGGTGGAAGTCGACTTTGACGATCCGACTACGAACGTGCGAGGACGTCGCGCCTTAGCAATCGCTAAACCAACTCCGAGAGGTTATTGACCACGCCGGAGCACGATCAACCTGACCACGAGGGTCTGTTTCCTGCGAGCAAACGAAGAACAAGCAAGAAACTAAGATTGCAATCTGGATATTGCGAATATAAGATGAAAGCTTTATTGATCAAGGTGGGGTTCTGTGACGCCTTTGTCTGGTCGTTGAATACAAACGAAGTACGCGAAGTTGCAGCTATGGCGAACTTTTAATCTAAACAAAACCCAAAGTCTAAACGATGCCCTAAGGGCTGTATATATGGAGGAAGAGGGGGGGAATTTCGTGGCCCTTGGTGGAGGGGTCCGAAATCAACCCTATCTCTTGTTTCCCCACACATACGGACTCTAAAAATAGCCTATACTTATGTATTTCGAAATTACATGGGCCTGGCCCAATAATAAGGTGACGCAGCACCTAAAATAGCTTCGGGACGAAATTTATGAAGTGGCGTCTTGTATATTTCGTCCAAGGCTTCATGCACCCATTATGGTGGCTTCAAAGTCCTGAAATCATCACTTGTAACTCCGTTCTTGTTTCCCTTGCGCATGCCATCATCTCCATGCTTGTTCTTGCTCCAATGTTCATCCTTCTCCAAGCTAGGCCCTTCATTTGTAAGCAAAACAAATGTATCCAATTTAGGCAGCATCATATTCTCATGAACATTAGAATCATTACCAAGAAACGAAAGTACCTGGTAATTTAGTTGGCGTGCACGAGCTCTAGTAATTGGTCCAGTATGTATAGCAGCAGGGGCTGTGGGTGTAACAATTGTATTGATGTCCTCATCATCCTCCCCTTCTTGAAATGAAGTCGTCCTCGACGGAAGTTCATCTTCCTCACCCGAATAAGGCTTCAAATCTGCAATGTTAAAAGTGGGACTAACCCCAAAATCTGCAGACAGCTCAAGTTTATATGCATTATCATTTATTTTCTCTAACACCTTAAAGGGACCATCAGCACGTGGCATTAACTTTGATTTGCGCAAATCAGGAAATCTATCCTTACGCAAATGTAACCAAACAAGATCTCCAGGTGCAAACACAACATGTTTTCTACCCTTATCTCCAGCAAGTTTATATTTAGCATTCATGCGCTCAATGTTTTCCTTAGTTAACTCATGCATTTTTAAAATCAATTCAGCACGTTGTTTAGCATCAAAATTAACCTTCTCCGAAGATGGAAGAGGCAACAAATCAATAGGTGCACGAGGTAGGAAACCATACACAACTTCAAAAGGGCACATCTTAGTAGTAGAATGCAATGAACGATTATAAGCAAATTCAATATGAGGCAAGCATTCCTCCCACATTTTCTTATTATTCTTCAAAACAGCCCTAAGCATAGTAGACAACGTTCTATTGACTACTTCAGTTTGTCCATCAGTTTGGGGGTGACAAGTAGTACTAAAAAGCAGTTTAGTCCCCAACTTAGCCCATAAACATCTCCAAAAGTGGCTAAGAAATTTAGTATGACGATCTGAAACAATAGTATTTGGCACACCATGCAAGCGAATAATTTCACGAAAGAACAAATCAGCAACATTAATAGCATCATCGCTTTTATGACATGGTATAAAGTGTGCCATTTTCGAGAATCTATCCACGACAACAAATATGCTATCCCTCCCCTTCTTTGTTCGAGGTAAACCTAAAACAAAGTCCATAGATATATCCTCCCAAGGAACACTAGGTACAGGCAAAGGCATATATAAACCATGAGGATTGAGTCGTGACTTAGCTTTTTGACATGTAGTGCAGCGAGCAATAAAACGCTCAACATCCCGTCTCATCTTTGGCCAAAAGAAATGTGTAGCAAGTACGTCCTCCGTCTTCTTCACGCCAAAGTGTCCCATTAATCCTCCTCCATGCGCCTCCTGCAACAACAAAAGACGAACGGAGCTAGCTGGAATGCATAGCTTGTTAGCACGAAACACAAATCCATCGTTAACAACAAACTTGTTCCACATTCTTCCTTCTTTACAATTATGCATTACATCTTTAAAATCATTATCATGCACATATTGATCTTTGATGGTCTCCAAACCAAATATTTTGAAGTCAAGTTGTGAAAGCATAGTATAGCGACGAGACAAAGCATCAGCAATAACATTTTCTTTTCCCTTCTTCTGTTTAATGACATAAGGGAAAGTCTCAATGAATTCAACCCATTTAGCATGTCTACGATTCAGTTTAGCTTGACTTTTAATATGTTTCAATGATTCATGATCAGAATGTATAACAAATTCTTTGGGCCATAAATAATGTTGCCATGTTTCTAAAGTCCGAACAAGAGCATATAATTCTTTATCATAAGTAGAATAATTCAGACTAGGCCCACTCAATTTTTCAGAAAAGTATGCAACAGGTTTGCCATCTTGTAATAACACACCTCCTAATCCAATTCCACTAGCATCACATTCAAGCTCAAAAGTCTTATTAAAATCAGGAAGTTGGAGTAAAGGAGCATGTGTCAACTTATCTTTCAATACCGTGAAGGCTTCTTCCTGTGCGGTACCCCAAAGAAAAGGCACATCTTTCTTTGTAAGCTCGTTGAGAGGTGCAGCAATGGTGCTGAAATCTCTCACAAAACGCCTATAGAATCCAGCGAGGCCAAGAAAACTCCTCACTTGTGTGACCGTTTTGGGCTGCGGCCAACTCTCAATAGCTTCAATCTTGGCTTTATCAACTTCAATTCCCTGTGGAGTAACAACATAGCCAAGAAAAGATACTCGGTCGGTGCAAAAGGTGCACTTCCCAAGGGTACCAAACAAACGTGCATCACGTAGAGCAATAAAAACAGCACGTAAATGTTCCAAATGTTCCTCCAAAGATCTGCTATAAATCAATATGTCATCAAAGTAAACTACCACAAATCGTCCAATGAAAGCACGTAAAACTTCGTTCATTAATCTCATGAAAGTACTAGGTGCATTAGTTAACCCAAAAGGCATGACTAACCACTCATATAATCCAAACTTAGTTTTAAATGCTGTTTTCCATTCATCTCCCAATTTCATACGAATTTGATGGTAGCCACTACGCAAATCAACTTTGGAGAATATTGTAGAGCCACTCAATTCATCAAGCATATCATCTAGCCTAGGAATAGGATGACGATAACGAATAGTAATATTATTAATGCCTCTACAATCAACACACATACGTGATGTACCATCCTTTTTCGGCACTAGAATAATAGGAACAGCACAAGGACTAACGGATTCGCGTATATAACCTTTGTCAAGAAGCTCTTGTACTTGACGCATAATCTCCTTCGTCTCCTCTGGATTGGTACGGTATGGTGCACGGTTTGGCAGTGAAGCACCGGGAATTAAGTCAATCTGATGCTCAATCCCTCGAATAGGCGGTAATCCCGGTGGCACGTCTTGTGGAAAAACGTCAGCGAACTCCTGCAAAATGTTAGTGACAGCAGGAGGCAAAGAGGAAGGCACGTCCTCGAATGAAAATAATGCCTCTTTGCACACAAAAGCATAGCAAACAGATTTGCTGAAATCTAGCTCATCAATATCAGATTTGGTGGCAAATAAACATGCACTTTTCAATTTAATTTCAGAAGCAACACTAGATGGCTTATTATTAGGCTTCATTTGTTGCTCAAATTCTTTTGCCACAATCTGATTTTCACTCTTATTCTTCTCCTGTTGTGCTTTATTAGCTCTATTAATATCATCTTTCAAAATGGAATCAGGAGTCATAGGAAGCAAAGTAATATTTTTATCCTTGTGAACAAGAGTATAGTGATTGTTTCTACCATGGTGTACAGAATTTTTATCAAATTGCCATGGTCTACCAAGTAATAAGGAACATGCTTGCATAGGTACCACATCACAATCAACATAATCAGCATATGTAGAGATACTAAAATGCACACGAACAGTACGTGTTACCTTAACCTTGCCGCTGTTGTTGAACCATTGGATGTAGTAAGGATGTGGATGTGGTCTTGTGGTGAGAGAAAGCTTCTCCACCATCTCCATGCTAGCCAAGTTGTTGCAGCTCCCTCCGTCTATGATGACGCGCACAGAACGTTCCTTCACAACTCCCTTGGTATGGAACAAATTGTGCCTCTGATTTTGCTCAGCTTGTGTGACCTGCACACTCAAAACACGTTGAGCAACTAAACATTAATACCTGTCAGCGTCTTCAGGAGCCATGTATTGCGTCTCATGATCAGAATCATCTCCACCATGTTCTTCACGTGTAATAAGAGCCAAAGTCTCCTCATCATAGTCACTAGCGGACTCATATCCACCATCCGCGGTAGCAATCATCACACGCGGAGATTTGCATTCCCTCGCATAATGACCTCCTCCCTTACAACGACGACAAATAATATCACTTGTGTGCCCTGTTGATGCCATGGAAGAAGAAGAACGCTGTGCAGGACCCGCATGTGCGCTCTTGGAAGATAATGGTGGTTGTGCCTGTTTTCTTGTATCACGGCTGGAGGTGGCACCGGATGGAGGTGCTGGTGCAGTTGAAGTAGAAGATGCACGTGGTGTCCATGATGAAGGTCGGCCTGCAGAAAAGTTAGTTCGCCCCAATGCTTGTCGATCCTGCACTTCACGTTCAGCTTTACAAGCAAGATGGAATAAACGAGTGATATTAGTATACTCCTTATAGTCTAGAATGGTCTGAATCTCTCTATTTAATCCAGCCAGAAAACGTGCAAGCATAGCTTCATTCTCCTCAACAATACCACATCTAATCATGCCAGTTTGTAATTCCTGATAATATTCTTCTACAGAATTTTTCCCTTGTCTTAAACGCTGCAATTTTTGAAGCAATTCACGTTGATAATATGGTGGAACCCAACGCGTACGCATAGCAGTTTTCAAAGCAGCCCAAGTAGTTGGAATAGGATATAATCTACAATGTTCAGACCACCATACACATGCAAAACTAGTGAAAGCACAAACGGCAGCAGCAACTCGTCTCTCCTCAGGATATTGTAAACATGTAAATCGTTGTTCAGTTTCTAACTCCCAATTAAGATATATATCAGGAACATATCTACCCTTGAAAGGTGGAATATTCAATTTCAGTTTCGGAAGATGGTCATGATCTCATACCTGAGGGAAAGCCCTACCATTGTGATTATTTGCATGTGGACGACCTGGTGGTTGTGGTGCAGGTGGTTGCACGTAGTTCTGATTTTGAGCAACCTCATCCTCGTAATCTCCCACATAATCATCCTCCTCTGCATCAGCAGTAGGAGCCACAGAAGTATCAACAGCAGCACCAACAGTTTGGCCAAACGCAAGAGGAACACGGCTCGCTCGGCGGAGGTCTGTTTCGCGACGTGGAGGTAGTCGTCGTTGTTGTTGTTGTTGTTGGAGAGGTGCGTTAGGTGCAGCGGGTGGTGGTGGTGGAAGACGCGCGAGCAATTCATTAAACTTGTTATCGAGATTTGTTTCGAACGTCTTCTCATGCCATCTATCTTCTCCATGACCTCTTCAAATCTGTTTAGCACCTCTTGCACCTGTCCACTCATCATTTGTTGAAATTTATCATGCAAATCCTTATTCGTCATGTTCTCCCAGTCAGTCTCGTCAGCTTGTGATCCTGGCATGGTTAGCAGCAATAGAAACACACAAGAATATGATCCTACAGACTACTAACAAGAGGTGGTGGTGGGTGTCACAAATCCGTCAAGCAAATCTCAAATTCTTACCAGTTCTTACCCAGCAGCAGGCGGTGATCGGCAACCGTTGTAGTCAAAAACTCTCAAAGCTTGGATAGAGCGATTACCAGGGAGAGTCAAATGCACGAGTAGATGTATGTGGAGCTGGGAAGGCTTATAATATGGTAGCAAAAAGGGTTAGCAATAATCAATTCAGAGATGCAAAGTTGAATAAACGCTCAACGACGGTTCTATGCTGGTCCTAGGCTAGACTCTGCTAGAGACGCGAGCCTAGAACACCAACAAAATCACGGCGCGGCACGTAAACAAGGGAAAAGCACACTCTAGATTTTTTTTGCTCTCTTTTTTGCGCTGTTTTTTTTTGCGCTGCTTTTTTTTGCGAAAAATCACTATAATGGCGAGTGTCTCAAAACTCTTCCTAGGTCAAACTGACAGGATGGGCACGAAATTTTTTCGACCAATTTTTTTTTCGACTGCCCGGACCCAAAAACTGGAAACTGGTCAAAAAAAACTTCCTATAATGGCACCTGTCTCAAAACACTTAGAAACACCTAAAAATAGGATAGCCAGAAATTTTTTCGAAAAATGCGTTTTCGAAAAATTTTGGGCCTAAACGGAGGGTGGTTTCCGGACTCTTTTTTTTCCGAAACTTACTCCGGCAAGGAAACACGAATTGGAATCTAGATGGATCTCGAAAACAAACCTAATATGACAAGAACTCGGATTGGTGGTGGATATATGGTGGTAGATGGCAGCGGTGGTGGTATATGACAGCGGTGGTCTTATATGGATACGGATTCGAAGCGGTGGCGGATAAGCGGTGGTGGTAGATGGCAGGGGCGATGATGATGATGCGGCGGCGGCGTGACAACTTATGACCAGAACTCGAAACTCTAAAAGACTAGACTCTAAGACCAGCAACTAGACACGACGATGCAACCGCAAATTCAACAAAGTAAAACCCTAAAAAGATTATGCAAAGGCTCAGACTGGTTCGGATATGATGAACTAACCCTAATTTTTTTGTGGCTTTTTTGTGGACTATAGGTATGAAGAAAAGACTCGATCTAAACTACGAAAAACTGTAAAATCTCACCGAGCAACCTGGAAATCTGATAGCACTTGATAGAGGCGGAGGTGTCCCGTCTTTCGATGAGATGATGGATTTCGCTTTGGTGGAAGTCGACTTTGACGATCCGACTACGAACGTGCGAGGACGTCGCGCCTTAGCAATCGCTAAACCAACTCCGAGAAGTTATTGACCACACCGGAGCACGATCAACCTGACCATGAGGGTCTGTTTCCTGCGAGCAAACGAAGAACAAGCAAGAATTTGAGATTGCAATCTAGATATTGCGAATATAAGATGAAAGCTTTATTGATCAAGGTGGGGTTTTGTGACGCCTTTGTCTGGTCGTTGAACACAAATGAAGTACGCGAAGTTGCAGCTATGGCGAACTTTAATCTAAATAAAACCCAAAGTCTAAACGGTGCCCTAAGGGCTGTATATATGGAGGAAGAGAGGGGGAATTTCGTGGACCTTGGTGGAGGGGTCCGAAATCAACCCTATCTCTTGTTTCCCCACACATACGGACTCTAAAAATAGCCTATACTTATGTATTTCAAAATTACATGGGCCTGGTGATAGAGCCGAGGGTGTCCCGATCTTTCGATGAGATGATAACTATCGATTTGGTGGAGACGACTTTGACGATCCGACTACAAACGTGCACGACGTTGCGCCTTAACAATCGCTAAACCAATCTCCTGAGGTTACTGACGATGCCGGAAGCACGGTCAGCCTGACCACGAAGGTCTATTCCTGCAAGCAATCGAAGAACGAGCAAGAATATGATAAAGCAATCTGAATATTGCAAATATATATGAGGTATTGATAATGGTGGGGATCCGGAAGCGGTCTTGGTCTGGTCGTTGGACACAAACGAAGTACACGAAGTTGCAATGGCTAACTTTTAACTAAACAAATCTCCAGGAAAAGCTACTAGATGGATCTACTTATATAGGAGCAAGGGGTGGCGGTCAAGGAGGTGGGAGGACGTCCCAAGGCAGCCTAAATCTAAATCTAGGTCGTACAAGGCCAATGGGCCCAAGTGGAGGTGATGTAACACCTTTGGACTTGTAGTTTGACTCGGATTCTGCTGCAGCATCAGATTGTTTCGTCCACAACTCGACGCTCCGGACGAATTTGAAGGTGATTCCAATTGGGTTGGAAAGTGCACGAAATCTAGTTTCCAACAAAAAAAGAATCACCCAATTCGGAGTCCGTATGAAAAACTTGTGTGCGTTTTGAGTCAGGTATGTCTGTGCAGTCCGAATCTGAATCCAGAACGTGAGAGACTTGGACTCTATCTTCTCTTGGGCCAAAAGTGACGTGAGAGAACTTTTTAGACAGCAAATAAACATCTCTTTCTTCCTTATCTTCATATGTGGATTGTACAAATGTCCCATACACCTGCAATTAGACAAAACACAAAAGTGTGTGAAGTATTTTTGTTCTGGATAACCTAAATAGATTATTGAATAGTTTGCACTAGAAATCACCTGACAAATATGCATGTATGCAATATTTTTGGTCGTGTGCAAGCTAGTCATGTCCTCATCATCCTCCCCTTTTTGAAAACAAAGCCGTCCTCGGCGTTGCTTAATCTGAAATGTGGCTAACAAAAGAGACAAAGCATACATGTTGTATATGTATATGTCATCCATTTTTACTTCCCTTGATTTTTGCACATATGACACATGTATACATGAGTAACTTTCATAGATCATAAAATATAAAGCCAAAATATTATCATAAGTAGAAGGCATGAAAATATTGCAACTCAGTTTGCACATATAAGTGAAGCTATTATTCATATCAAAAGATTGACAATATTCATCATTAAACCATCCCAACATTGGTGAATAAACCTTACTTGCATCAAATTTACATGCTACAACATGCTTAAATAAGCAAACATGCAGTAAGTCATTGGACACAGAATCATCACCAAGATTAGAGGTCATATCAAAATGATTAAACATTGGTTCTTTTGCATCAATAGTTAATTCAATGGGTGCACTCAAAATTGTTGGTATTTCAGTTGTTTGATCACATGGCAAAGTCAAATTATCAACGTAGTCCTCTAAAATAGGTGGTGTGATCAAAGTAGTGGGTAGCTCATCAGATGGTGCATTCCAATTGACAAGGCATTCATCATTCTCATATAGAGATGGAAGATCAGTGATAGAGGCAAAGGTGTCCCGTCTTTCGATGAGATGGTGGATTTCGCTTTGGTGGAAGTCGACTTTGACGATCCGACTACGAACGTGCGAGGACGTCGCGCCTTAGCAATCGCTAAACCAAATCCGAGAGGTTATTGACCACGCCGGAGCACGATCAACCTGACCACGAGGGTCTGTTTCCTGCGAGCAAACGAAGAACAAGCAAGAAACTGAGATTGCAATTTGGATATTGCGAATATAAGATGAAGGCTTTATTGATCAAGGTGGGGTTCTGTGACGCCTTTGTCTGGTCGTTGAACACAAACGAAGTACGCAAAGTTGCAGCTATGGCGAACTTTTAATCTAAACAAAACCCAAAGTCTAAACGATGCCCTAAGGGCTGTATATATGGAGGAAGAGGGGGGGAATTTCGTGGCCCTTGGTGGAGGGGTCCGAAATCAACCCTATCTCTTGTTTCCCCACACATACGGACTCTAAAAATAGCCTAGACTTATGTATTTCGAAATTACATGGGCCTGGCCCAATAATAAGGTGACGCAGCACCTAAAATAGCCTCGGGACGAAATTTATGAAGTGGCATCTTGTATATTTCGTCCAAGGCTTCATGCACCCATTATGGTGGCTTCAAAGTCCTGAAATCATCACTTGTAACTCCGTTCTTGTTTCCCTTGCGCATGCCATCATCTCCATGCTTGTTCTTGCTCCAATGTTCATCCTTCTCCAAGCTAGGCCCTTCATTTGTAAGCAAAACAAATGTATCCAATTTAGGCAGCATCATATTCTCATGAACATTAGAATCATTACCAAGAAACGAAAGTACCTGGTAATTTAGTTGGCGTGCACGAGCTCTAGTAATTGGTCCAGTATGTATAGCAGCAGGGCCTGTGGGTGTAACAATTGTATTGATGTCCTCATCATCCTCCCCTTCTTGAAATGAAGTCGTCCTCGACGGAAGTTCATCTTCCTCACCCAAATAAGGCTTCAAATCTGCAATGTTAAAAGTGGGACTAACCCCAAAATCTGCAGGCAGCTCAAGTTTATATGCATTATCATTTATTTTCTCTAACACCTTAAAGGGACCATCAGCACGTGGCATTAACTTTGATTTGCGCAAATCAGGAAATCTATCGTTACGCAAATGTAACCAAACAAGATCTCCAGGTGCAAACACAACATGTTTTCTACCCTTATCTCCAGCAAGTTTATATTTAGCATTCATGCGCTCAATGTTTTCCTTTGTTAACTCATGCATTTTTAAAATCAATTCAGCACGTTGTTTAGCATCAAAATTAACCTTGTCCGAAGATGGAAGAGGCAACAAATCAATAGGTGCACGAGGTAGGAAACCATACACAACTTCAAAAGGGCACATCTTAGTAGTAGAATGCAATGAACGATTATAAGCAAATTCAATATGAGGCAAGCATTCCTCCCACATTTTCTTATTATTCTTCAAAACAGCCCTAAGCATAGTAGACAACGTTCTATTGACTACTTCAGTTTGTCCATCAGTTTGGGGGTGACAAGTAGTACTAAAAAGCAGTTTAGTCCCCAACTTAGCCCATAAACATCTCCAAAAGTGGCTAAGAAATTTAGTATCACGATCTGAAACAATAGTATTTGGCACACCGTGCAAGCGAATAATTTCACGAAAGAACAAATCAGCAACATTAACAGCATCATCGCTTTTATGACATGGTATAAAGTGTGCCATTTTCGAGAATCTATCCACGACAACAAATATGCTATCCCTCCCCTTCTTTGTTCGAGGTAAACCTAAAACAAAGTCCATAGATATATCCTCCCAAGGAACACTAGGTACAGGCAAAGGCATATATAAACCATGAGGATTGAGGCGTGACTTAGCTTTTTGACATGTAGTGCAGCGAGCAATAAAACGCTCAACATCCCGTCTCATCTTTGGCCAAAAGAAATGTGTAGCAAGTACGCCCTCCGTCTTCTTCACGCCAAAGTGTCCCATTAATCCTCCTCCATGCGCCTCCTGCAACAACAAAAGACGAACGGAGCTAGCTGGAATGCATAGCTTGTTAGCACGAAACACAAATCCATCGTTAACAACAAACTTGTTCCACATTCTTCCTTCTTTACAATTATGCATTACATCTTTAAAATCATCATCATGCACATATTGATCTTTGATGGTCTCCAAACCAAATATTTTGAAGTCAAGTTGTGAAAGCATAGTATAGCGACGAGACAAAGCATCAGCAATAACATTTTCTTTTCCCTTCTTGTGTTTAATGACATAAGGGAAAGTCTCAATGAATTCAACCCATTTAGCATGTCTACGATTCAGTTTAGCTTGACTTTTAATATGTTTCAATGATTCATGATCAGAATGTATAACAAATTCTTTGGGCCATAAATAATGTTGCCATGTTTCTAAAGTCCGAACAAGAGCATATAATTCTTTATCATAAGTAGAATAATTCAGACTAGGCCCACTCAATTTTTCAGAAAAGTATGCAACAGGTTTGCCATCTTGTAATAACACACCTCCTAATCCAATTCCACTAGCATCACATTCAAGCTCAAAAGTCTTATTAAAATCAGGAAGTTGGAGTAAAGGAGCATGTGTCAACTTATCTTTCAATACCGTGAAGGCTTCTTCCTGTGCGGTACCCCAAAGAAAAGGCACATCTTTCTTTGTAAGCACATTGAGAGGTGCAGCAATGGTGCTGAAATCTCTCACAAAACGCCTATAGAATCCAGCGAGGCCAAGAAAACTCCTCACTTGTGTGACCGTTTTGGGCTGCGGCCAACTCTCAATAGCTTCAATCTTGGCTTTATCAACTTCAATTCCCTGTGGAGTAACAACATAGCCAAGAAAAGATACTCGGTCGGTGCAAAAGGTGCACTTCCCAAGGTTACCAAACAAACGTGCATCACGTAGAGCAATAAAAACAGCACGTAAATGTTCCAAATGTTCCTCCAAAGATCTTCTATAAATCAATATGTCATCAAAGTAAACTACCACAAATCGTCCAATGAAAGCACGTAAAACTTCGTTCATTAATCTCATGAAAGTACTAGGTGCATTAGTTAACCCAAAAGGCATGACTAACCACTCATATAATCCAAACTTAGTTTTAAATGCTGTTTTCCATTCATCTCCCAATTTCATACGAATTTGATGGTAGCCACTACTCAAATCAACTTTGGAGAATATTGTAGAGCCACTCAATTCATCAAGCATATCATCTAGCCTAGGAATAGGATGACGATAACGAATAGTAATATTATTGATGCCTCTACAATCAACACACATACGTGATGTACCATCCTTTTTCGGCACTAGAATAATAGGAACAGCACAAGGACTAAGGGATTCGCGTATATAACCTTTGTCGAGAAGCTCTTGTACTTGACGCATAATCTCCTTCGTCTCCTCTGGATTGGTACGGTATGGTGCACGGTTTGGCAGTGAAGCACCGGGAATTAAGTCAATCTGATGCTCAATCCCTCGAATAGGCGGTAATCCCGGTGGCACGTCTTGTGGAAAAACGTCAGCGAACTCCTGCAAAATGTTAGTGACAGCAGGAGGCAAAGAGGAAGGCACGTCCTCGAATGAAAATAATGCCTCTTTGCACACAAAAGCATAGCAAACAGATTTGCTGAAATCTAGCTCATCAATATCAGATTTGGTGGCAAATAAACATGCACTTTTCAATTTAATTTCAGAAGCAACACTAGATGGTGATGAGGACATGACTACCTTGGATATGACCAAAAATATTGCATATATGCATATTTGTCAGGTGATTTCTAGTGCAAACTATTCAATAATCTATTTATGTTATCCAGAACAAAAATACTTCACACACTTTTGTGTTTTGTCTAATTGCAGGTGTATGGGACATTTGTACAATCCACATATGAAGATAAGGAAGAAAGAGATGTTTATTTGCTGTCCAAAAAGTTCTCTCACGTCACTTTTGGCCCAAGAGAAGATAGAGTCCAAGTCTCTCACGTTCTGGATTCAGATTCGGACTGCACAGACATACCTGACTCAAAACGCACACAAGTTTTTCATACGGACTCCAAATTGGGTGATTCTTTTTTTGTTGGAAACTAGATTTCGTGCACTTTCCAACCCAATTGGAATCACCTTCAAATTCGTCCGGAGCGTTGAGTTGTGGACGAAACAATCTGATGCTGCAGCAGAATCCGAGTCAAACTACAAGTCCAAAGGTGTTACATCACCTCCACTTGGGCCCATTGGCCTTGTACGACCTAGATTTAGTTTTAGGCTGCCTTGGGACGTCGTCCCACCTCCTTGGCCGCCACCCCTTGCTCCTATATAAGTAGATCCATCTAGTAGCTTTTCCTTGGGATTTGTTTAGTTAAAAGTTAGCCATTGCAACTTCGTGTACTTCGTTTGTGTCCAACGACCAGACCAAGACCGCTTACGGATCCCCACCATTATCAATACCTCATATATATTTGCAATATTCAGATTGCTTTATCATATTCTTGCTCGTTCTTCGATTGCTTGCAGGAATAGACCTTCGTGGTCAGGCTGACCGTGCTTCCGGCATCGTCAGTAACCTCAGGAGATTGGTTTAGCGATTGCTAAGGCGCAACGTCGTGCACGTTTGTAGTCGGATCGTCAAAGTCGTCTCCACCAAATCGATAGTTATCATCTCATCGAAAGATCGGGACACCCTCGCCTCTATCACTTGCTACACATTTCTTTTGGCCAAAGATGAGACGGGATGTTGAGCGTTTTATTGCTCGCTGCACTACATGTCAAAAAGCTAAGTCACGCCTCAATCCTCATGGTTTATATATGCCTTTGCCTGTACCTAGTGTTCCTTGGGAGGATATATCTATGGACTTTGTTTTAGGTTTACCTCGAACAAAGAAGGGGAGGGATAGCATATTTGTTGTCGTGGATAGATTCTCGAAAATGGCACACTTTATACCATGTCATAAAAGCGATGATGCTATTAATGTTGCTGATTTGTTCTTTCGTGAAATTATTCGCTTGCATGGTGTGCCAAATACTATTGTTTCAGATCGTGATACTAAATTTCTTAGCCACTTTTGGAGATGTTTATGGGCTAAGTTGGGGACTAAACTGCTTTTTAGTACTACTTGTCTCCCCCAAACTGATGGACAAACTGAAGTAGTCAATAGAACGTTGTCTACTATGCTTAGGGCTGTTTTGAAGAATAATAAGAAAATGTGGGAGGAATGCTTGCCTCATATTGAATTTGCTTATAATCGTTCATTGCATTCTACTACTAAGATGTGCCCTTTTGAAGTTGTGTATGGTTTCCTACCTCGTGCACCTATTGATTTGTTGCCTCTTCCATCTTCGGAGAAGGTTAATTTTGATGCTAAACAACGTGCTGAATTGATTTTAAAAATGCATGAGTTAACTAAGGAAAACATTGAGCGCATGAATGCTAAATATAAACTTGCTGGAGATAAGGGTAGAAAACATGTTGTGTTTGCACCTGGAGATCTTGTTTGGTTACATTTGCATAAGGATAGATTTCCTGATTTGCGCAAATCAAAGTTAATGCCACGTGCTGATGGTCCCTTTAAGGTGTTAGAGAAAATAAATGATAATGCATATAAACTTGAGCTGCCTGCAGATTTTGGGGTTAGTGCCACTTTTAACATTGCAGATTTGAAGCCTTATTTGGGTGAGGAAGATGAACTTCCGTCGAGGACGACTTCATTTCAAGAAGGGGAGGATGATGAGGACATCAATACAATTGTTACACCCACAGCCCCTGCTGCTATACATACTGGACCAATTACTAGAGCTCGTGCACGCCAACTAAATTACCAGGTACTTTCGTTTCTTGGTAATGATTCTAATGTTCATGAGAATATGATGCTGCCTAAATTGGATACATTTGTTTTGCTTACAAATGAAGGGCCTAGCTTGGAGAAGGATGAACATTGGAGCAAGAACAAGCATGGAGATGATGGCATTCGCAAGGGGAACAAGAACGGAGTTACAAGTGATGATTTCAGGACTTTGAAGCCACCATAATGGGTGCATGAAGCCTTGGACGAAATATACAAGATGCCACTTCATAAATTTCGTCCCGAGGCTATTTTAGGTGCTGCGTCACCTTATTATTGGGCCAGGCCCATGTAATTTCGAAATACATAAGTATAGGCTATTTTTAGAGTCCGTATGTGTGGGGAAACAAGAGATAGGGTTGATTTCGGACCCCTCCACCAAGGGCCACGAAATTCCCCCCTCTTCCTCCATATATACAGCCCTTAGGGCATCGTTTAGACTTTGGGTTTTGTTTAGATTAAAAGTTCGCCATAGCTGCAACTTCGGGTACTTCGTTTGTGTTCAACGACCAGACAAAGGCGTCACAGAACCCCACCTTGATCAATAAAGCTTTCATCTTATATTCGCAATATCCAGATTGCAATCTCAGTTTCTTGCTTGTTCTTCGTTTGCTCGCAGGAAACAGACCCTCGTGGTCAGGTTGATCGTGCTCCGGCGTGGTCAATAACCTCTTGGAGTTGGTTTAGCGATTGCTAAGGCGCGACGTCCTCGCACGTTCGTAGTCGGATCGTCAAAGTCGACTTCCACCAAAGCGAAATCCACCATCTCATCGAAAGACGGGACACCTTTGCCTCTATCAAGTGGTATCAGATTTCCAGGTTGCTCGGTGAGATTTTACAGTTTTTCGTAGTTTAGATCGAGTCTGTTCTTCATACCTACAGTCCACGAAAAAGCCACAAAAAAAATTAGGGTTAGTTCATCATATCCGAACCAATCTGAGCCTTTGCATAATCTTTTTAGGGTTTTGCTTTGTTGAATATGCGGTTGCATCGTCGTGTCTAGTTGCTGGTCTTAGAGTCTAGTTGATGAGGACATCAATACAATTATTACACCCACAGCCCCTGCTGCTATACATACTGGACCAATTACTAGAGCTCGTGCACGCCAACTAAATTACCAGGTACTTTCGTTTCTTGGTAATGATTCTAATGTTCATGAGAATATGATGCTGCCTAAATTGGATACATTTGTTTTGCTTACAAATGAAGGGCCTAGCTTGGAGAAGGATGAACATTGGAGCAAGAACAAGCATGGAGATGATGGCATGCGCAAGGGGAACAAGAACGGAGTTACAAGTGATGATTTCAGGACTTTGAAGCCACCATAATGGGTGCATGAAGCCTTGGACGAAATATACAAGATGCCACTTCATAAATTTCGTCCCGAGGCTATTTTAGGTGCTGCGTCACCTTATTATTGGGCCAGGCCCATGTAATTTCGAAATACATAAGTATAGGCTCTTTTTAGAGTCCGTATGTGTGGGGAAACAAGAGATAGGGTTGATTTCGGACCCCTCCACCAAGGGCCACGAAATTCCCCCCTCTTCCTCCATATATACAGCCCTTAGGGCATCGTTTAGACTTTGGGTTTTGTTTAGATTAAAAGTTCGCCATAGCTGCAACTTCGCGTACTTCGTTTGTGTTCAACGACCAGACAAAGGCGTCACAGAACCCCACCTTGATCAATAAAGCTTTCATCTTATATTCGCAATATCCAGATTGCAATCTTAGTTTCTTGCTTGTTCTTCGTTTGCTCGCAGGAAATAGACCCTCGTGGTCAGGTTGATCGTGCTCCGGCGTGGTCAATAACCTCTCAGAGTTGGTTTAGCGATTGCTAAGGCGCGACGTCCTCGCACGTTCGTAGTCGGATCGTCAAAGTCGACTTCCACCAAAGCGAAATCCACCATCTCATCGAAAGACGGGACACCTCCGCCTCTATCAAGTGGTATCAGTTTTCAGGTTGCTCGGTGAGATTTTACAGTTTTTCGTAGTTTAGGTCGAGTCTGTTCTTCATACCTATAGTCCACGAAAAAGCCACAAAAAAAATTAGGGTTAGTTCATCATATCCGAACCAATCTGAGCCTTGCATAATCTTTTTAGGGTTTTGCTTTGTTGAATTTGCGGTTGCATCGTCGTGTCTAGTTGCTGGTCTTAGAGTCTAGTCTTTTAGAGTTTCGAGTTCTGGTCATAAGTTGTCACGCCGCCGCCGCACCATCATCATCGCCCCTGCCATCTACCACCACCGCACCGAATCCGTATCCATATACCACCACCAATCCGTGTCCATATACCACCACCGATCCATATCCATATACTACCACCGCTACCACCACCGCTGTGGTGGAGAAGCTTTCTCTCACCACAAGACCACATCCACATCCTTACTACATCCAATGGTTCAACAACAACGGCAAGGTTAAGGTAACACGTACTGTTCGTGTGCATTTTAGTATCTCTACATATGCTGATTATGTTGATTGTGATGTGGTACCTATGCAAGCATGTTCCTTATTACTTGGTAGACCATGGCAATTTGATAAAAATTCTGTACACCATGGTAGAAACAATCACTATACTCTTGTTCATAAGGATAAAAATATTACTTTGCTTCCTATGACTCCTGATTCCATTTTGAAAGATGATATTAATAGAGCTAATAAAGAAAAACAGGAGACGAATAAGAGTGAAAATCAGATTGTGGCAAAAGAATTTGAGCAACAAATGAAGCCTAATAATAAACCATCTAGTGTTGCTTCTGAAATTAAATTGAAAAGTGCATGTTTATTTGCCACCAAATCTGATATTGATGAGCTAGATTTCACTAAATCTGTTTGCTATGCTTTTGTGTGCAAAGAGGCATTATTTTCATTCGAGGACGTGCCTTCCTCTTTGCCTTCTGCTGTCACTAACATTTTGCAGGAGTTCGCTGACGTCTTTCCACAAGACGTGCCACCGGGATTACCGCCTATTCGAGGGATTGAGCATCAGATTGACTTAATTCCCGGTGCTTCACTGCCAAACCGTGCACCATACCGTACCAATCCAGAGGAGACGAAGGAGATTATGCGCCAAGTACAAGAGCTTCTCGACAAAGGTTATATACGCGAATCCCTTAGTCCTTGTGCTGTTCCTATTATTCTAGTGCCGAAAAAGGATGGTACATCACGTATGTGTGTTGATTGTAGAGGCATTAATAATATTACTATTCGTTATCGTCATCCTATTCCTAGGCTAGATGATATGCTTGATGAATTGAGTGGCTCTACAATATTCTCCAAAGTTGATTTGCGTAGTGGCTACCATCAAATTCGTATGAAATTGGGAGATGAATGGAAAACAGCATTTAAAACTAAGTTTGGATTATATGAGTGGTTAGTCATGCCTTTTGGGTTAACTAATGCACCTAGTACTTTCATTAGATTAACGAAGTTTTACGTGTTTTCATTGGACGATTTGTGGTAGTTTACTTTGATGACATACTGATTTATAGCAGATCTTTGGAAGAACATTTGGAACATTTACGTGCTGTTTTTATTGCTCTACGTGATGCACGTTTGTTTGGTAACCTTGGGAAGTGCACCTTTTGCACCGACCGAGTATCTTTTCTTGGCTATGTTGTTACTCCACAGGGAATTGAAGTTGACAAAGCCAAGATTTAAGCTATTGAGAGTTGGCCGCAGCCCAAAACGGTCACACAAGTGAGGAGTTTTCTTGGCCTCGCTGGATTCTATAGGCGTTTTGTGAGAGATTTCAGCACCATTGCTGCACCTCTCAACGAGCTTACAAAGAAGGATGTGCCTTTTGTTTGGGGTACCGCACAGGAAGAAGCCTTCACGGTATTGAAAGATAAGTTGACACATGCTCCTTTACTCCAACTTCCTGATTTTAATAAGACTTTTGAGCTTGAATGTGATGCTAGTGGAATTGGATTAGGAGGTGTGTTATTACAAGATGGCAAACCTGTTGCATACTTTTCTGAAAAATTGAGTGGGCCTAGTCTGAATTATTCTACTTATGATAAAGAATTATATGCTCTTGTTCGGACTTTAGAAACATGGCAACATTATTTATGGCCCAAAGAATTTGTTATACATTCTGATCATGAATCTTTGAAACATATTAAAAGTCAAGCTAAACTGAATCGTAGACATGCTAAATGGGTTGAATTCATTGAGACTTTCTCTTATGTCATTAAACACAAGAAGGGAAAAGAAAATGTTATTGCTGATGCATTGTCTCGCCGCTATACTATGCTTTCACAACTTGACTTCAAAATATTTGGTTTGGAGACCATCAAAGATCAATATGTGCATGATGCTGATTTTAAAGATGTAATGCAGAATTGTAAAGAAGGAAGAATGTGGAACAAGTTTGTCGTTAACGATGGATTTGTGTTTCGTGCTAACAAGCTATGCATTCCAGCTAGCTCCGTTCGTCTTTTGTTGTTGCAGGAGGCGCATGGAGGAGGATTAATGGGACACTTTGGCGTGAAGAAGACGGAGGACGTACTTGCTACACATTTCTTTTGGCCAAAGATGAGACGGGATGTTGAGCGTTTTATTGCTCGATGCACTACATGTCAAAAAGCTAAGTCACGACTCAATCCTCATGGTTTATATATGCCTTTGCCTGTACCTAGTGTTCCTTGGGAGGATATATCTATGGACTTTGTTTTAGGTTTACCTCGAACAAAGAAGGGGAGGGATAGCATATTTGTTGTCGTGGATAGATTCTCGAAAATGGCTCACTTTATACCATGTCATAAAAGCGATGATGCTGTTAATGTTGCTGATTTGTTCTTTCGTGAAATTATTCGCTTGCATGGTGTGCCAAATACTATTGTTTCAGATCGTGATACTAAATTTCTTAGCCACTTTTGGAGATGTTTATGGGCTAAGTTGGGGACTAAACTGCTTTTTAGTACTACTTGTCACCCCCAAACTGATGGACAAACTGAAGTAGTCAATAGAACGTTGTCTACTATGCTTAGGGCTGTTTTGAAGAATAATAAGAAAATGTGGGAGGAATGCTTGCCTCATATTGAATTTGCTTATAATCGTTCATTGCATTCTACTACTAAGATGTGCCCTTTTGAAGTTGTGTATGGTTTCCTACCTCATGCACCTATTGATTTGTTGCCTCTTCCATCTTCGGAGAAGGTTAATTTTGATGCTAAACAACATGCTGAATTGATTTTAAAAATGCATGAGTTAACTAAGGAAAACATTGAGCGGATGAATTCTAAATATAAACTTGCTGGAGATAAGGGTAGAAAACATGTTGTGTTTGCACCTGGAGATCTTGTTTGGTTACATTTGCGTAAGGATAGATTTCCTGATTTGCGCAAATCAAAGTTAATGCCACGTGTTGATGGTCCCTTTAAGGTGTTAGAGAAAATAAATGATAATGCATATAAACTTGAGCTGCCTGCAGATTTTGGGGTTAGTCCCACTTTTAACATTGCAGATTTGAAGCCTTATTTGGGTGAGGAAGATGAACTTCCGTCGAGGACGACTTCATTTCAAGAAGGGGAGGATGATGAGGACATCAATACAATTGTTACACCCACAGCCCCTGCTGCTATACATACTGGACCAATTACTAGAGCTCGTGCACGCCAACTAAATTACCAGGTACTTTCGTTTCTTGGTAATGATTTTAATGTTCATGAGAATATGATGCTGCCTAAATTGGATACATTTGTTTTGCTTACAAATGAAGGGCCTAGCTTGGAGAAGGATGAACATTGGAGCAAGAACAAGCATGGAGATGATGGCATGCGCAAGGAGAACAAGAACGGAGTTACAAGTGATGATTTCAGGACTTTGAAGCCACCATAATGGGTGCATGAAGCCTTGGACGAAATATACAAGATGCCACTTCATAAATTTCGTTCCGAGGCTATTTTAGGTGCTGCGTCACCTTATTATTGGGCCAGGCCCATGTAATTTCGAAATACATAATTATAGGCTATTTTTAGAGTCCGTATGTGTGGGGAAACAAGAGATAGGGTTGATTTCGGACCCCTCCACCAAGGGCCACGAAATTCCCCCCCTCTTCCTCCATATATACAGCCCTTAGGGCATCGTTTAGACTTTGGGTTTTGTTTAGATTAAAAGTTCGCCAAAGCTGCAACTTCGCGTACTTCGTTTGTGTTCAACGACCAGACAAAGGCGTCACAGAACCCCACCTTGATCAATAAAGCTTTCATCTTATATTCGCAATATCCAGATTGCAATCTCAGTTTCTTGCTTGTTCTTCGTTTGCTCGCAGGAAACAGACCCTCGTGGTCAGGTTGATCGTGCTCCGGCGTGGTCAATAACCTCTCGGAGTTGGTTTAGCGATTGCTAAGGCGCGACGTCCTCGCACGTTCGTAGTCGGATCGTCAAAGTCGACTTCCACCAAAGCGAAATCCACCATCTCATCGAAAGACGGGACACCTTTGCCTCTATCACGCTGCCATATACCACCACCATATATCCACCACCAATCCGAGTTCTTTGCTTATTAGGTTTGTTTTCGGGATCCATCTAGATTCCGATTCGTGTTTCCTTGTCGGAGTAGGTTTCGGGAAAAAAAAAGAGTCGGGTAGCCACGCTCCGTTTAGGCCCAAAATTTTTCGAAAACGCTTTTTTCGAAAAAAATTCTGGCTATCCTATTTTTAGGTGTTTCTGAGTGTTTTGAGACAGGTGCCATTATAGGAAGTTTTTTTTGACCCGTTTCCAGTTTTTGGGTCCGGGCAGTCGAAAAAAAAATTGGTCGAAAAAATTTCGTGCCCATCCTGTCAGTTTGAGCTAGGAAGAGTTTTGAGACACTCGCCATTATAGTGATTTTTCGCAAAAAAAAAAGCAGCGCAAAAAAAAAGAGCGCAAAAAAAAAGAGCGAAAAAAAAATCAGAGTGTGCTTTTCCCTTGTTTACGTGCCGCGCCGTGATTTTGTTGGTGTTCTAGGCTCGCGTCTCTAGCACAGTCTAGCCTAGGACCAGCACAGTACCGTCGTTGAGCGTTTATTCAACTTTGCATCTCTGAATTGATTATTGCTGACCCTTTTTGCTACCATACTATAAGCCTTCCCAGCTCCACATACATCTACATCGTGTGTTTGACTCACCCTGGTAATCGCTCTATCCAAGCTTTGAGAGTTTTTGACTATAACGGTTGCCGATCACCGCCTGCTGCTGGGTAAGAACTGGTAAGAATTTGAGATTTGCTTGACGGATTTGTGACACCCACCACCACCACTTGTTCGTAGTCTGTAGGATCATATTCTTGTGTGTTTCTATTGCTGCTAACCATGCCAGGATCACAAGCCGACGAGATTGACTGGGAGAATTTATCGAACAAGGAGCTTCATGATAAGTTTCAGCAAATGATGACTGAACAGGTGCAAGATGTGCTGAACAATTTTGAAGAGGCCATGGAGAAGATCACTGGCCTTGAGAAGACGTTCGAAACAAAGCTCGATAACAAGTTTGATGAATTACTCGCGCGTCTTCCACCACCACCACCCGCTGCACCTAACGCACCTCTCCAACAACAACAACAACGACTACCTCCACGTCGCGAAGCAGACCTCCGCCGAGCAAGCCGTGTTCCTCTTGCGTTTGGCCAAACTGTTGGTGCTGCTGTTGATACTTCTGTGGCTCCTGCTGCTGATGCGGAGGAGGATGATTATGTGGGAGATTATGAGGATGAGGTTGATCAAAATCAACACTACGTGCAGCCACCTGTACCACCACCAGCAGGTCGACCTCAGGTATATATTCGTAATGGTAGGCCTGCACCACCACCTCAGGTACGAGATGATGTCCATATTCCTAAACTGAAATTGAATATTCCACCATTTGAGGGTAGATATGTTCCTGATATATATCTTACTTGGGAGTTAGAAACTGAACAACGATTTACATGTTTACAATATCCTGAGGAGAGACGAGTTGCTGCTGCTGTTTGTGCTTTCACTAGTTTTGCATGTGTATAGTGGTCTGAACATTGTAGATTATATCCTATTCCAACTACTTGGGCTGCTTTGAAAACTGCTATGCGTACGCGTTGGGTTCCACCATATTATCAACGTGAATTGCTTCAAAAATTGCAGCGTTTAAGACAAGGGAAAAATTCTGTAGAAGAATATTATCAGGAATTACAAACTGGCATGATTAGATGTGGTATTGTTGAGGAGAATGAAGCTATGCTTGCACGTTTTCTGGGTGGATTAAATAAAGAGATTCAGACCATTCTAGACTATAAGGAGTATACTAATATCACTCGTTTATTCCATCTTGCTTGTAAAGCTGAACGTGAAGTGCAGGATCGACAAGCATTGGGGCGAACTAACTTTTCTGCAGGCCGACCTTCATCATGGACACCACGTGCATCTTCTACTTCAACTGCACCAGCACCTCCATCCGATGCCACCTCCAGCCGTGATACAAGAAAACAGGCACAACCACCATTATCTTCCAAGAGCGCACCTGCGGGTCCTGCACAGCGTTCTTCTTCTTCCATGGCATCAACAGGGCACACAAGTGATATTATTTGTCGTCGTTGTAAGGGAGGAGGTCATTATGCGAGGGAATGCAAATCTCCGCGTGTGATGATTGCTACCGCGGATGGTGGATATGAGTCCGCTAGTGACTATGATGAGGAGACATTGGCTCTTATTACACGTGAAGAACATGGTGGAGATGATTCTGATCATGAGACGCAATACATGGCTCCTGAAGACGCTGACTGGTATGAATGTTTAGTTGCTCAACGTGTTTTGAGTGTGCAGGTCACACAAGCTGAGCAAAATCAGAGGCACAATTTGTTCCATACCAAGGGAGTTGTGAAGGAACGTTCTGTGCGCGTCATAATAGACGGAGGGAGCTGCAACAACTTGGCTAGCATGGAGATGGTGGAGAAGCTTTCTCTCACCACAAGACCACATCCACATCCTTACTACATCCAATGGTTCAACAACAGCGGCAAGGTTAAGGTAACACGTACTGTTCGTGTGCATTTTAGTATCTCTACATATGCTGATTATGTTGATTGTGATGTGGTACCTATGCAAGCATGTTCCTTATTACTTGGTAGACCATGGCAGTTTGATAAAAATTCTGTACACCATGGTAGAAACAATCACTATACTCTTGTTCATAAGGATAAAAATATTACTTTGCTTCCTATGACTCCTAATTCCATTTTGAAAGATGATATTAATAGAGCTAATAAAGCACAACAGGAGAAGAATAAGAGTGAAAATCAGATTGTGGCAAAAGAATTTGAGCAACAAATGAAGCCTAATAATAAACCATCTAGTGTTGCTTCTGAAATTAAATTGAAAAGTGCATGTTTATTTGCCACCAAATCTGATATTGATGAGCTAGATTTCAGCAAATCTGTTTGCTATGCTTTTGTGTGCAAAGAGGCATTATTTTCATTCGAGGACGTGCCTTCCTCTTTGCCTCCTGCTGTCACTAACATTTTGCAGGAGTTCGCTGACGTTTTTCCACAAGACGTGCCACCGGGATTACCGCCTATTCGAGGGATTGAGCATCAGATTGACTTAATTCCCGATGCTTCACTGCCAAACCGTGCACCATACCGTACCAATCCAGAGGAGACGAAGGAGATTATGCGTCAAGTACAAGAGCTTCTCGACAAAGGTTATATACGCGAATCCCTTAGTCCTTGTGCTGTTCCTATTATTCTAGTGCCGAAAAAGGATGGTACATCACGTATGTGTGTTGATTGTAGAGGCATTAATAATATTACTATTCGTTATCGTCATCCTATTCCTAGGCTAGATGATATGCTTGATGAATTGAGTGGCTCTACATTATTCTCCAAAGTTGATTTGCGTAGTGGCTACCATCAAATTCGTATGAAATTGGGAGATGAATGGAAAACAGCATTTAAAACTAAGTTTGAATTATATGAGTGGTTAGTCATGCCTTTTGGGTTAACTAATGCACCTAGTACTTTCATGAGATTAATGAACGAAGTTTTACGTGCTTTCATTGGACGATTTGTGGTAGTTTACTTTGATGACATATTGATTTATAGCAGATCTTTGGAAGAACATTTGGAACATTTACGTGCTGTTTTTATTGCTCTACGTGATGCACGTTTGTTTGGTAACCTTGGGAAGTGCACCTTTTGCACCGACCGAGTATCTTTTCTTGGCTATGTTGTTACTCCACAGGGAATTGAAGTTGATAAAGCCAAGATTGAAGCTATTGAGAGTTGGCCGCAGCCCAAAACGGTCACACAAGTGAGGAGTTTTCTTGGCCTCGCTGGATTCTATAGGCGTTTTGTGAGAGATTTCAGCACCATTGCTGCACCTCTCAATGAGCTTACAAAGAAAGATGTGCCTTTTCTTTGGGGTACCGCACAGGAAGAAGCCTTCTCGGTATTAAAAGATAAGTTGACACATGCTCCTTTACTCCAACTTCCTGATTTTAATAAGACTTTTGAGCTTGAATGTGATGCTAGTGGAATTGGATTAGGCGGTGTGTTATTACAAGATGGCAAACCTGTTGATAGAGGCGGAGGTGTCCCGTCTTTCGATGAGATGGTGGATTTCGCTTTGGTGGAAGTCGACTTTGACGATCCGACTACGAACGTGCGAGGACGTCGCGCCTTAGCAATCGCTAAACCAACTCCGAGAGGTTATTGACCACGCCGGAGCACGATCAACCTGACCACGAGGGTCTGTTTCCTGCGAGCAAACGAAGAACAAGCAAGAAACTAAGATTGCAATCTGGATATTGCGAATATAAGATGAAAGCTTTATTGATCAAGGTGGGGTTCTGTGACGCCTTTGTCTGGTCGTTGAACACAAACGAAGTACGCGAAGTTGCAGCTATGGCGAACTTTTAATCTAAACAAAACCCAACGTCTAAACGATGCCCTAAGGGCTGTATATATGGAGGAAGAGGGGGAGAATTTCGTGGCCCTTGGTGGAGGGGTCCGAAATCAACCCTATCTCTTGTTTCCCCACACATACGGACTCTAAAAATAGCCTATACTTATGTATTTCGAAATTACATGGGCCTGGCCCAATAATAAGGTGACGCAGCACCTAAAATAGCCTCGGGACGAAATTTATGAAGTGGCGTCTTGTATATTTCGTCCAAGGCTTCATGCACCCATTATGGTGGCTTCAAAGTCCTGAAATCATCACTTGTAACTCCGTTCTTGTTTCCCTTGCGCATGCCATCATCTCCATGCTTGTTCTTGCTCCAATGTTCATCCTTCTCCAAGCTAGGCCCTTCATTTGTAAGCAAAACAAATGTATCCAATTTAGGCAGCATCATATTCTCATGAACATTAGAATCATTACCAAGAAACGAAAGTACCTGGTAATTTAGTTGGCGTGCACGAGCTCTAGTAATTGGTCCAGTATGTATAGCAGCAGGGGCTGTGGGTGTAACAATTGTATTGATGTCCTCATCAATACTATAAGCCTTCCCAGCTCCACATACATCTACGTCGTGTGTTTGACTCTCCCTGGTAATCGCTCTATCCAAGCTTTGAGAGTTTTTGACTACAACGGTTGCCGATCACCGCCTGCTGCTGGGTAAGAACTGGTAAGAATTTGAGATTTGCTTGACGGATTTGTGATACACCACCACCACTTCTTAGTAGTCTGTAGGATCATATTCTTGTGTGTTTCTATTGCTGCTAACCATGCCAGGATCACAAGCCGACGAGATTGACTGGGAGAATTTATCGAACAAGGAGCTTCATGATAAGTTTCAGCAAATGATGACTGAACAGGTGCAAGATGTGCTGAACAATTTTGAAGAGGCCATGGAGAAGATCACTGGCCTTGAGAAGACGTTCGAAACAAAGCTCGATAACAAGTTTAATGAATTGCTCGCGCGTCTTCCACCACCACCACCCGCTGCACCTAACGCACCTCTCCAACAACAACAACAACGACTATCTCCAGGTCGCGAAGCAGACCTCCGCCGAGCAAGCCGTGTTCCTCTTGCGTTTGGCCAAACTGTTGGTGCTGCTGTTGATACTTCTGTGGCTCCTGCTGCTGATGCGGAGGAGGATGATTATGTGGGAGATTATGAGGACGAGGTTGATCAAAATCAACACTACGTGCAGCCACCTGTACCGCCACCAGCAGGTCGACCTCAGGTATATATTCGTAATGGTAGGCCTGCACCACCAGCTCAGGTACGAGATGATGTCCATATTCCTAAACTGAAATTGAATATTCCACCATTTGAGGGTAGATATGTTCCTGATATATATCTTACTTGGGAGTTAGAAACTGAACAACGATTTACATGTTTACAATATCCTGAGGAGAGACGAGTTGCTGCTGCTGTTTGTGCTTTCACTAGTTTTGCATGTGTATGGTGGTCTGAACATTGTAGATTATATCCTATTCCAACTACTTGGGCTGCTTTGAAAACTGCTATGCGTACGCGTTGGGTTCCACCATATTATCAACGTGAATTGCTTCAAAAATTGCAGCGTTTAAGACAAGGAAAAAATTCTGTAGAAGAATATTATCAGGAATTACAAACTGGCATGATTAGATGTGGTATTGTTGAGGAGAATGAAGCTATGCTTGCACGTTTTCTGGGTGGATTAAATAGAGAGATTCAGACCATTCTAGACTATATGGAGTATACTAATATCACTCGTTTATTCCATCTTGCTTGTAAAGCTGAACGTGAAGTGCAGGATCGACAAGCATTGGGGCGAACTAACTTTTCTGCAGGCCGACCTTCATCATGGACACCACGTGCATCTTCTACTTCAACTGCACCAGCACCTCCATCCGGTGCCACCTCCAGCCGTGATACAAGAGAACAGGCACAACCACCATTATCTGCCAAGAGCACACCTGCGGGGCCTGCACAGCGTTCTTCTTCTTCCATGGCATCAACAGGGCACACAAGTGATATTATTTGTCGTCGTTGTAAGGGAGGAGGTCATTATGCGAGGGAATGCAAATCTCCGCGTGTGATGATTGCTACTGCGGATGGTGGATATGAGTCCGCTAGTGACTATGATGAGGAGACATTGGCTCTTATTACACGTGAACAACATGGTGGAGATGATTCTGATCATGAGACGCAATACATGGCTCCTGAAGACGCTGACAGGTATGAATGTTTAGTTGCTCAACGTGTTTTGAGTGTGCAGGTCACACAAGCTGAGCAAAATCAGAGGCACAATTTGTTCCATACCAAGGGAGTTGTGAAGGAACGTTCTGTGCGCGTCATAATAGACGGAGGGAGCTGCAACAACTTGGCTAGCATGGAGATGGTGGAGAAGCTTTCTCTCACCACAAGACCACATCCACATCCTTACTACATCCAATGGTTCAACAACAGCGGCAAGGTTAAGGTAACACGTACTGTTCGTGTGCATTTTAGTATCTCTACATATGCTGATTATGTTGATTGTGATGTGGTACCTATGCAAGCATGTTCCTTATTACTTGGTAGACCATGGCAATTTGATAAAAATTCTGTACACCATGGTAGAAACAATCACTATACTCTTGTTCATAAGGATAAAAATATTACTTTGCTTCCTATGACTCCTGATTCCATTTTGAAAGATGATATTAATAGGGCTAATAAAGCACAACAGGAGAAGAATAAGAGTGAAAATCAGATTGTGGCAAAAGAATTTGAGCAACAAATGAAGCCTAATAATAAACCATCTAGTGTTGCTTCTGAAATTAAATTGGAAAGTGCATGTTTATTTGCCACCAAATCTGATATTGATGAGCTAGATTTCAGCAAATCTGTTTGCTATGCTTTTGTGTGCAAAGAGGCATTATTTTCATTCGAGGACGTGCCTTCCTCTTTGCCTCCTGCTGTCACTAACATTTTGCAGGAGTTCGCTGACGTTTTTCCACAAGATGTGCCACCGGGATTACCGCCTATTCGAGGGATTGAGCATCAGATTGACTTAATTCCCGGTGCTTCACTGCCAAACCGTGCACCATACCGTACCAATCCAGAGGAGACGAAGGAGATTATGCGTCAAGTACAAGAGCTTCTCGACAAAGGTTATATACGCGAATCCCTTAGTCCTTGTGCTGTTCCTATTATTCTAGTGCCGAAAAAGGATGGTACATCACGTATGTGTGTTGATTGTAGAGGCATTAATAATATTACTATTCGTTATCGTCATCCTATTCCTAGGCTAGATGATATGCTTGATGAATTGAGTGGCTCTACAATATTCTCCAAAGTTGATTTGCGTAGTGGCTACCATCAAATTCGTAGGAAATTGGGAGATGAATGGAAAACAGCATTTAAAACTAAGTTTGGATTATATGAGTGGTTAGTCATGCCTTTTGGGTTAACTAATGCACCTAGTACTTTCATGAGATTAATGAACGAAGTTTTACGTGCTTTCATTGGACGATTTGTGGTAGTTTACTTTGATGACATATTGATTTATAGCAGATCTTTGGAAGAACATTTGGAACATTTACGTGCTGTTTTTATTGCTCTACGTGATGCACGTTTGTTTGGTAACCTTGGGAAGTGCACCTTTTGCACCGACCGAGTATCTTTTCTTGGCTATGTTGTTACTCCACAGGGAATTGAAGTTGATAAAGCCAAGATTGAAGCTATTGAGAGTTGGCTGCAACCCAAAACGGTCACACAAGTGAGGAGTTTTCTTGGCCTCGCTGGATTCTATAGGCGTTTTGTGAGAGATTTCAGCACCATTGCTGCACCTCTCAATGAGCTTACAAAGAAAGATGTGCCTTTTCTTTGGGGTACCGCACAGGAAGAAGCCTTCACGGTATTGAAAGATAAGTTGACACATGCTCCTTTACTCCAACTTCCTGATTTTAATAAGACTTTTGAGCTTGAATGTGATGCTAGTGGAATTGGATTAGGAGGTGTGTTATTACAAGATGGCAAACCTGTTGCATACTTTTCTGAAAAGTTGAGTGGGCCTAGTCTGAATTATTCTACTTATGATAAAGAATTATATGCTCTTGTTCGGACTTTAGAAACATGGCAACATTATTTATGGCCCAAAGAATTTGTTATACATTCTGATCATGAATCTTTGAAACATATTAAAAGTCAAGCTAAACTGAATCGTAGACATGCTAAATGGGTTGAATTCATTGAGACTGTCCCTTATGTCATTAAACACAAGAAGGGAAAAGAAAATGTTATTGTTGATGCATTGTCTCGTCGCTATACTATGCTTTCACAACTTGACTTCAAAATATTTGGTTTGGAGACCATCAAAGATCAATATGTGCATGATGCTGATTTTAAAGATGTAATGCACAATTGTAAAGAAGGAAGAATGTGGAACAAGTTTGTTGTTAACGATGGATTTGTGTTTCGTGCTAACAAGCTATGCATTCCAGCTAGCTCCGTTCGTCTTCTGTTATTGCAGGAGGCGCATGGCGGAGGATTAATGGGACACTTTGGCGTGAAGAAGACGGAGGACGTACTTGCTACACATTTCTTTTGGCCAAAGATGAGACGGGATGTTGAGTGTTTTATTGCTCGCTGCACTACATGTCAAAAAGCTAAGTCACGACTCAATCCTCATGGTTTATATATGCCTTTGCCTGTACCTAGTGTTCCTTGGGAGGATATATCTATGGACTTTGATGAGGACACCAATACAATTGTTACACCCACAGCCCCTGCTGCTATACATACTGGACCAATTACTAGAGCTCATGCACGCCAACTAAATTACCAGGTACTTTCGTTTCTTGGTAATGATTCTAATGTTCATGAGAATATGATGCTGCCTAAATTGGATACATTTGTTTTGCTTACAAATGAAGGGCCTAGCTTGGAGAAGGATGAACATTGGAGCAAGAACAAGCATGGAGATGATGGCATACGCAAGGGGAACAAGAACGGAGTTACAAGTGATGATTTCAGGACTTTGAAGCCACCATAATGGGTGCATGAAGCCTTGGACGAAATATACAAGATGCCACTTCATAAATCTCGTCCCGAGGCTATTTTAGGTGCTGCGTCACCTTATTATTGGGCCAGGCCCAAGTAATTTCGAAATACATGAGTATAGGCTATTTTTAGAGTCCGTATGTGTGGGGAAACAAGAGATAGGGTTGATTTCAGACCCCTCCACCAAGGGCCACGAAATTCCCCCCTCTTCCTCCATATATACAGCCCTTAGGGCATCGTTTAGACTTTGGGTTTTGTTTAGATTAAAAGTTCGCCATAGCTGCAACTTCGCGTACTTCGTTTGTGTTCAACGACCAGACAAAGGCGTCACAGAACCCCACCTTGATCAACAAAGCTTTCATCTTATATTCGCAATATCCAGATTGCAATCTTAGTTTCTTGCTTGTTCTTCGTTTGCTCGCAAGAAACATACCCTCGTGGTCAGGTTGATCGTGCTCCGGCGTGGTCAATAACCTCTCGGAGTTGGTTTAGCGATTGCTAAGGCGCGACGTCCTTGCACGTTCATAGTCGGGTCGTCAAAGTCGACTTCCACCAAAGCGATATCCATCATCTCATCGAAAGACGGGACACCTTTGCCTCTATCAAGTGGTATCAGATTTCTAGGTTGCTCGGTGAGATTTTACTGTTTTTCGTAGTTTAGATCGAGTCTGTTCTTCATACCTATAGTCCACGAAAAAGCCACAAAAAAATTAGGGTTAGTTCATCATATCCGAACCAATCTGAGCCTTTGCATAATCTTTTTAGGGTTTTGCTTTGTTGAATTTGCGGTTGCATCGTCGTGTCTAGTTGTTGGTCTTAGAGTCTAGTCTTTTAGAGTTTCGAGTTCTGGTCATAAGTTGTCACGCCGCCGCCGCACCATCATCATCGCCCCTGCCATCTACCACCACCGCTTATCCGCCACCGCTCCGAATCCGTATCCATATACCACCACCAATCCGTGCCCATATACCACCACCGATCCATATCCATATACTACCACCGCTACCACCACCGCTGCCATATACCACCACCATATATCCACCACCAATCCGAGTTCCTTGCTTATTAGGTTTGTTTTCGGGATCCATCTAGATTCCGATTCGTGTTTCCTTGCCGGAGTAGGTTTCGGAAAAAAAAAGAGTCGGGAAACCACGCTCCGTTTAGGCCCAAAATTTTTCGAAACATTTTGTGGCTATCCTATTTTTAGGTGTTTCTGAGTGTTTTGAGACAGGTGCCATTATAGGAAGTTTTTTTTGACCCGTTTCCAGTTTTTGGGTCCGGGCAGTCGAAAAAAAAATTGGTCGAAAAAAAAATTTCGTGCCCATCCTGTCAGTTTGACCTAGGAAGAGTTTTGAGACACTCGCCATTATAGTGATTTTTCGCAAAAAAAAGCAGCGCAAAAAAAAGAGCGCAAAAAAAAAGAGCGAATTTTTTTTCAGAGTGTGCTTTTCCCTTGTTTACGTGCCGCGCCGTGATTTTGTTGGTGTTCTAGGCTCGCGTCTCTAGCACAGTCTAGCCTAGGACCAGCACAGTACCGTCTTTGAGCGTTTATTCAACTTTGCATCTCTGAATTGATTATTGCTGACCATTTTTGCTACCATACTATAAGCCTTCCCAGCTCCACATACATCTACGTCGTGCGTTTGACTCTCCCTGGTAATCGCTCTATCCAAGCTTTGAGAGTTTTTGACTACAACGGTTGCCGATCACCGCCTGCTGCTGGGTAAGAACTGGTAAGAATTTGAGATTTGCTTGACGGATTTGTGATACACCACCACCACTTCTTAGTAGTCTGTAGGATCATATTCTTGTGTGTTTCTATTGCTGCTAACCATGCCAGGATCACAAGCCGACGAGATTGACTGGGAGAATTTATCGAACAAGGAGCTTCATGATAAGTTTTAGCAAATGATGACTGAACAGGTGCAAGATGTGCTGAACAATTTTGAAGAGGCCATGGAGAAGATCACTGGCCTTGAGAAGACGTTCGAAACAAAGCTCGATAACAGATTTAATGAATTGCTCGCGCGTCTTCCACCACCACCACCCGCTGCACCTAACGCACCTCTCCAACAACAACAACAACGACTACCTCCACGTCGCGAAATAGACCTTCGCCGAGCGAGCCGTGTTCCTCTTGCGTTTGGCCAAACTGTTGGTGCTGCTGTTGATACTTCTGTGGCTCCTGCTACTGCTGTTGCTGGTACCCAGGAGGATGATGAGTATGCGGGCGATTATGAGGATGAGGTTGATCAAAATCAGATCTACGAGCAGCCACCAGCACCACCACCAGCAGGTCGACCTCAGGTATATATTCGTAATGGTAGGCCTGCACCACCACCTCAGGTACGAGATGATGTCCATATTCCTAAACTGAAGTTGAATATTCCACCATTTGAGGGTAGATATGTTCCTGATATATATCTTACTTGGGAGTTAGAAACTGAACAACGATTTACATGTTTACAATATCCTGAGGAGAGACGAGTTGCTGCTGCTGTTTGTGCTTTCACTAGTTTTGCATGCGTATGGTGGTCTGAACATTGTAGATTATATCCTATTCCAACTACTTGGGATGCTTTGAAAACTGCTATGCGTACGCGTTGGGTTCCACCATATTATCAACGTGAATTGCTTCAAAAATTACAGCGCTTAAGACAAGGAAAAAATTCTGTAGAAGAATATTATCAGGAATTACAAACTGGCATGATTAGATGTGGTATTGTTGAGGAGAATGAAGCTATGCTTGCACGTTTTCTGGGTGGATTAAATAGAGAGATTCAGACCATTCTAGACTATAAGGAGTATACTAATATCACTCGTTTATTCCATCTTGCTTGTAAAGCTGAACGTGAAGTGCAGGATCGACAAGCATTGGGGCGAACTAACTTTTCTGCAGGCCGACCTTCATCATGGACACCACGTGCATCTTCTACTTCAACTGCACCAGCACCTCCATCCGGTGCCACCTCCAGCCGTGATACAAGAAAACAGGCACAACCACCATTATCTGCCAAGAGCGCACCTGCGGGGCCTGCACAGCGTTCTTCTTCTTCCATGGCATCAGCAGGGCACACAAGTGATATTATTTGTCGTCGTTGTAAGGGAGGAGGTCATTATGCGAGGAAATGCAAATCTCCGCGTGTGATGATTGCTACCGCGGATGGTGGATATGAGTCCGCTAGTGACTATGATGAGGAGACATTGGCTCTTATTACACGTGAAGAACATGGTGGAGATGATTCTGATCATGAGACGCAATACATGGCTCCTGAAGACGCTGACAGGTATGAATGTTTAGTTGCTCAACGTGTTTTGAGTGTGCAGGTCACACAAGCTGAGCAAAATCAGAGGCACAATTTGTTCCATACCAAGGGAGTTGTGAAGGAACGTTCTGTGCGCGTCATAATAGACGGAGGGAGCTGCAACAACTTGGCTAGCATGGAGATGGTGGAGAAGCTTTCTCTCACCACAAGACCACATCCACATCCTTACTACATCCAATGGTTCAACAACAGCGGCAAGGTTAAGGTAACACGTACTGTTCGTGTGCATTTTAGTATCTCTACATATGCTGATTATGTTGATTGTGATGTGGTACTGATGAGGACATCAATACAATTGTTACACCCACAGCCCCTGCTACTATACATACTGGACCAATTACTAGAGCTCGTGCACGCCAACTAAATTACCAGGTACTTTCGTTTCTTGGTAATGATTCTAATGTTCATGAGAATATGATGCTGCCTAAATTGGATACATTTGTTTTGTTTACAAATGAAGGGCCTAGCTTGGAGAAGGATGAACATTGGAGCAAGAACAAGCATGGAGATGATGGCATGCGCAAGGGGAACAAGAACGGAGTTACAAGTGATGATTTCAGGACTTTGAAGCCACCATAATGGGTGCATGAAGCCTTGGACGAAATATACAAGATGCCACTTCATAAATTTCGTCCCGAGGCTATTTTAGGTGCTGCGTCACCTTATTATTGGGCCAGGCCCATGTAATTTCGAAATACATAAGTATAGGCTATTTTTAGAGTCCGTATGTGTGGGGAAACAAGAGATAGGGTTGATTTCGGACCGCTCCACCAAGGGCCACGAAATTCCCCCCTCTTCCTCCATATATACAGCCCTTAGGGCATCGTTTAGACTTTGGGTTTTGTTTAGATTAAAAGTTCGCCATAGCTGCAACTTCGCGTACTTCGTTTGTGTTCAACGACCAGACAAAGGCGTCACAGAACCCCACCTTGATCAATAAAGCTTTCATCTTATATTCGCAATATCCAGATTGCAATCTCAATTTCTTGCTTGTTCTTCGTTTGCTCGCAGGAAACAGACCCTCGTGGTCAGGTTGATCGTGCTCCGGCGTGGTCAATAACCTCTCGGAGTTGGTTTAGCGATTGCTAAGGCGCGACGTCCTCGCACGTTCGTAGTCGGATCGTCAAAGTCGACTGCCACCAAAGCGATATCCATCATCTCATCGAAAGACGGGACACCTTTGCCTCTATCAGAACAATTTTGAAGAGGCCATGGAGAAGATCACTGGCCTTGAGAAGACGTTCGAAACAAAGCTCGATAACAAGTTTAATGAATTGCTCGCGCGTCTTCCACCACCACCACCCGCTGCACCTAACGCACCTCTCCAACAACAACAACAACGACTACCTCCACGTCGCGAAGCAGACCTCCGCCGAGCAAGCCGTGTTCCTCTTGCGTTTGGCCAAACTGTTGGTGCTGCTGTTGATACTTCTGTGGCTCCTGCTGCTGATGTGGAGGAGGATGATTATGTGGGAGATTATGAGGATGAGGTTGATCAAAATCAACACTACGTGCTGATAGAGGCAAAGGTGTCCCGTCTTTCGATGAGATGATGGATATCGCTTTGGTGGAAGTCGACTTTGACGATCCGACTACGAACGTGCGAGGACGTCGCGCCTTAGCAATCGCTAAACCAACTCCGAGAGGTTATTGACCACGCCGGAGCACGATCAACCTGACCACGAGGGTCTGTTTCCTGCGAGCAAACGAAGAACAAGAAAGAAACTAAGATTGCAATCTGGATATTGCGAATATAAGATGAAAGCTTTATTGATCAAGGTGGGGTTCTGTGACGCCTTTGTCTGGTCGTTGAACACAAACGAAGTACGCGAAGTTGCAGCTATGGCGAACTTTTAATCTAAACAAAACCCAAAGTCTAAACGATGCCCTAAGGGCTGTATATATGGAGGAAGAGGGGGGAATTTCGTGGCCCTTGGTGGAGCGGTCCGAAATCAACCCTATCTCTTGTTTCCCCACACATACGGACTCTAAAAATAGCCTATACTTATGTATTTCGAAATTACATGGGCCTGGCCCAATAATAAGGTGACGCAGCACCTAAAATAGCCTCGGGACGAAATTTATGAAGTGGCATCTTGTATATTTCGTCCAAGGCTTCATGCACCCATTATGGTGGCTTCAAAGTCCTGAAATCATCACTTGTAACTCCGTTCTTGTTCCCCTTGCGCATGCCATCATCTCCATGCTTGTTTGATGAGGACATCAATACAATTGTTACACCCACAGCCCCTGCTGCTATACATACTGGACCAATTACTAGAGCTCGTGCACGCCAACTAAATTACCAGGTACTTTCGTTTCTTGGTAATGATTGTAATGTTCATGAGAATATGATGCTGCCTAAATTGGATACATTTGTTTTGCTTACAAATGAAGGGCCTAGCTTGGAGAAGGATGAACATTGGAGCAAGAACAAGCATGGAGATGATGGCATGCGCAAGGGGAACAAGAACGGAGTTACAAGTGATGATTTCAGGACTTTGAAGCCACCATAATGGGTGCATGAAGCCTTGGACGAAATATACAAGATGCCACTTCATAAATTTCGTCCCGAGGCTATTTTAGGTGCTGCGTCACCTTATTATTGGGCCAGGCCCATGTAATTCCGAAATACATAAGTATAGGCTATTTTTAGAGTCCGTATGTGTGGGGAAACAAGAGATAGGGTTGATTTCGGACCCCTCCACCAAGGGCCACGAAATTCCCCCCTCTTCCTCCATATATACAGCCCTTAGGGCATCGTTTAGACTTTGGGTTTTGTTTAGATTAAAAGTTCGCCATAGCTGCAACTTCGCGTACTTCGTTTGTGTTCAACGACTAGACAAAGGCGTCACAGAACCCCACCTTGATCAATAAAGCTTTCATCTTATATTCGCAATATCCAGATTGCAATCTTAGTTTCTTGCTTGTTCTTCGTTTGCTCGCAGGAAACAGACCCTCGTGGTCAGGTTGATCGTGCTCCGGCGTGGTCAATAACCTCTCAGAGTTGGTTTAGCGATTGCTAAGGCGCGACGTCCTCGCACGTTCGTAGTCGGATCGTCAAAGTCGACTTCCACCAAAGCGAAATCCACCATCTCATCGAAAGACAGGACACCTCCGCCTCTATCACTAGTCTTTTAGAGTTTCGAGTTCTGGTCATAAGTTGTCACGCCGCCGCCGCACCATCATCATCGCCCCTGCCATCTACCACCACCGCTCCAAATCCGTATCCATATACCACAACCAATCCGTGTCCATATACCACCACCGATCCATATCCATATACTACCACCGCTACCACCACCACTGCCATATACCACCACCATATATCCACCACCAATCCGAGTTCCTTGCTTATTAGGGTTGTTTTCGAGATCCATCTAGATTCCGATTCGTGTTTCCTTGCCGGAGTAGGTTTCGAAAAAGAAAAAAAAAGAGTCGGGTAGCCACGCTCCGTTTAGGCCCAAAAATTTTCGAAAACGCATTTTTCGAAAAAAATTCTGGCTATCCTATTTTTAGGTGTTTCTGAGTGTTTTGAGACAGGTGCCATTATAGGAAGTTTTTTTTGACCCGTTTCCAGTTTTTGGGTCCGGGCAGTCGAAAAAAAAAAAATTGGTCGAAAAATTTCGTGCCCATCCTGTCAGTTTGAGCTAGGAAGAGTTTTGAGACACTCGCCATTATAGTGATTTTTCGCAAAAAAAAAAGCAGCGCAAAAAAAAAAGAGGAGCGAAAAAAAAAATTCAGAGTGTGCTTTTCCCTTGTTTACGTGCCGCGCCGTGATTTTGTTGGTGTTCTAGGCTCGCGTCTCTAGCACAGTCTAGCCTAGGACCAGCACAGTACCGTCGTTGAGCGTTTATTCAACTTTGCATCTCTGAATTGATTATTGCTGACCCTTTTTGCTACCATAGTATAAGCCTTCCCAGCTCCACATACATCTACGTCGTGCGTTTGACTCTCCCTGGTAATCGCTTTATCCAAGCTTTGAGAGTTTTGACTACAACGGTTGCCGATCACCGCCTGTTGCTGGGTAAGAACTGGTAAGAATTTGAGTTTTTGCTTGACGGATTTGTGACACCCACCACCACCACTTGTTCGTAGTCTGTAGGATCATATTCTTGTGTGTTTCTATTGCTGCTAACCATGCCAGGATCACAAGCCGACGAGATTGACTGGGAGAATTTATTGAACAAGGAGCTTCATGATAAGTTTCAGCAAATGATGACTGAACAGGTGCAAGATGTGCTGAACAATTTTGAAGAGGCCATGGAGAAGATCACTGGCCTTGAGAAGACGTTCGAAACAAAGCTCGATAACAGATTTAATGAATTGCTCGCGCGTCTTCCACCACCACCACCCGCTGCACCTAACGCACCTCTCCAACAACAACAACAACGACTACCTCCACGTCGCGAAATAGACCTTCGCCGAGCGAGCCGTGTTCCTCTTGCGTTTGGCCAAACTGTTGGTGCTGCTGTTGATACTTCTGTGGCTCCTGCTACTGCTGTTGCTGGTACCCAGGAGGATGATGAGTATGCGGGCGATTATGAGGATGAGGTTGATCAAAATCAGATCTACGAGCAGCCACCAGCACCACCACCAGCAGGTCGACCTCAGGTATATATTCGTACTGGTAGGCCTGCACCACCACCTCAGGTACGCGATGATGTCCATATTCCTAAACTGAAATTGAATATTCCACCATTTGAGGGTAGATATGTTCCTGATATATATCTTACTTGGGAGTTAGAAACTGAACAACGATTTACATGTTTACAATATCCTGAGGAGAGACGAGTTGCTGCTGCTGTTTGTGCTTTCACTAGTTTTGCATGTGTATGGTGGTCTGAACATTGTAGATTATATCCTATTCCAACTACTTGGGCTGCTTTGAAAACCGCTATGCGTACGCGTTGGGTTCCACCATATTATCAACGTGAATTGCTTCAAAAATTGCAGCGTTTAAGACAAGGAAAAAATTCTGTAGAAGAATATTATCAGGAATTACAAACTGGCATGATTCGATGTGGTATTGTTGAGGAGAATGAAGCTATGCTTGCACGTTTTCTGGGTGGATTAAATAGAGAGATTCAGACCATTCTAGACTATAAGGAGTATACTAATATCACTCGTTTATTCCATCTTGCTTGTAAAGCTGAACATGAAGTGCAGGATCGACAAGCATTGGCGCGAACTAACTTTTCTGCAGGCCGACCTTCATCATGGACACCGCGTGCATCTTCTACTTCAACTGCACCAGCACCTCAATCAGGTGCCTCCTACAGCCGTGATACAAGAAAACAGGAACAACCACCATTATCTGCCAAGAGCGCACCTGCCGGGCCTGCACAGAGTTCTTCTTCTTCCAGGGCATCAACAGGGCACACAAGTGATATTATTTGTCGTCATTGTAAGGGAGGAGGTCATTATGCGAGAGAATGCAAATCTCCGCGTGTGATGATTGCTACCGCGGATGGTGGATATGAGTCCGCTAGTGACTATGATGAGGAGACATTGGCTCTTATTACACGTGAAGAACATGGTGATAGAGGCGGAGGTGTCCCGTTTTTCGATGAGATGATGGATATCGCTTTGGTGGAAGTCGACTTTGACGATCCGACTATGAACGTGCGAGGACGTCGCGCCTTAGCAATCGCTAAACCAACTCCGAGAGGTTATTGACCACGCCGGAGCACGATCAACCTGACCACGAGGGTCTGTTTCCTGCGAGCAAACGAAGAACAAGCAAGAAACTAAGATTGCAATCTGGATATTGCGAATATAAGATGAAAGCTTTATTGATCAAGGTGGGGTTCTGTGACGCCTTTGTCTGGTCGTTGAACACAAACGAAGTACGCGAAGTTGCAGCTATGGCGAACTTTTAATCTAAACAAAACCCAAAGTCTAAACGATGCCCTAAGGGCTGTATATATGGAGGAAGAGGGGGGAATTTCGTGGCCCTTGGTGGAGGGGTCCGAAATCAACCCTATCTCTTGTTTCCCCACACATACGGACTCTAAAAATAGCCTATACTTATGTATTTCGAAATTACATGGGCCTGGCCCAATAATAAGGTGACGCAGCACCTAAAATAGCCTCAGGACGAAATTTATGAAGTGGCATCTTGTATATTTCGTCCAAGGCTTCATGCACCCATTATGGTGGCTTCAAAGTTCTGAAATCATCACTTGTAACTCCGTTCTTGTTCCCCTTGCGCATGCCATCATCTCCATGCTGGTTCTTGCTCCAATGTTCATCCTTCTCCAAGCTAGGCCCTTCATTTGTAAGCAAAACAAATGTATCCAATTTAGGCAGCATCATATTCTCATGAACATTAGAATCATTACCAAGAAACGAAAGTACCTGGTAATTTAGTTGGCGTGCACGGGCTCTAGTAATTGGTCCAATATGTATAGCAGCAGGGGCTGTGGGTGTAACAATTGTATTGATGTCCTCATCATCCTCCCCTTCTTGAAATGAAGTCGTCCTCGACGGAAGTTCATCTTCCTCACCCAAATAAGGCTTCAAATCTGCAATGTTAAAAGTGGGACTAACCCCAAAATCTGCAGGCAGCTCAAGTTTATATGCATTATCATTTATTTTCTCTAACACCTTAAAGGGACCATGAGCACGTGGCATTAGCTTTGATTTGCGCAAATCAGGAAATCTATCCTTACGCAAATGTAACCAAACAAGATCTCCAGGTGCAAACACAACATGTTTTCTACCCTTATCTCCAGCAAGTTTATATTTAGCATTCATACGCTCAATGTTTTCCTTAGTTAACTCATGCATTTTTAAAATCAATTCAGCACGTTGTTTAGCATCAAAATTAACCTTCTCCGAAGATGGAAGAGGCAACAAATCAATAGGTGCACGAGGTAGGAAACCATACACAACTTCAAAAGGGCACATCTTAGTAGTAGAATGCAATGAACGATTATAAGCAAATTCAATATGAGGCAAGCATTCCTCCCACATTTTCTTATTATTCTTCAAAACAGCCCTAAGCATAGTAGACAACGTTCTATTGACTACTTCAGTTTGTCCATCAGTTTGGGGGTGACAAGTAGTACTAAAAAGCAGTTTAGTCCCCAACTTAGCCCATAAACGTCTCCAAAAGTGGCTAAGAAATTTAGTATCATGATCTGAAACAATAGTATTTGGCACACCATGCAAGCGAATAATTTCACGAAAGAACAAATCAGCAACATTAACAGCATCATCGCTTTTATGACATGGTATAAAGTGTGCCATTTTCGAGAATCTATCCACGACAACAAATATGCTATCCCTCCCCTTCTTTGTTCGAGGTAAACCTAAAACAAAGTCCATAGATATATCCTCCCAAGGAACACTAGGTACAGGCAAAGGCATATATAAACCAACAGGATTGAGTCGTGACTTAGCTTTTTGACATGTAGTGCATCGAGCAATAAAACGCTCAACATCCCGTCTCATCTTTGGCCAAAAGAAATGTGTAGCAAGTACGTCCTCCGTCTTCTTCACGCCAAAGTGTCCCATTAATCCTCCTCCATGCGCCTCCTGCAACAACAAAAGACGAACGGAGCTAGCTGGAATGCATAGCTTGTTAGCACGAAACACAAATCCATCGTTAACGACAAACTTGTTCCACATTCTTCCTTCTTTACAATTCTGCATTACATCTTTAAAATCAGCATCATGCACATATTGATCTTTGATGGTCTCCAAACCAAATATTTTGAAGTCAAGTTGTGAAAGCATAGTATAGCGACGAGACAATGCATCAGCAATAACATTTTCTTTTCCCTTCTTGTGTTTAATGACATGAGGGAAAGTCTCAATGAATTCAACCCATTTAGCATGTCTACGATTCAGTTTAGCTTGACTTTTAATATGTTTCAAAGATTCATGATCAGAATGTATAACAAATTCTTTGGGCCATAAATAATGTTGCCATGTTTCTAAAGTCCGAACAAGAGCATATAATTCTTTATCATAAGTAGAATAATTCAGACTAGGCCCACTAAATTTTTCAGAAAAGTATGCAACAGGTTTGCCATCTTGTAATAACACACCTCCTAATCCAATTCCACTAGCATCACATTCAAGCTCAAAAGTCTTATTAAAATCAGGAAGTTGGAGTAAAGGAGCATGTGTCAACTTATCTTTCAATACCGTGAAGGCTTCTTCCTGTGCGGTACCCCAAACAAAAGGCACATCCTTCTTTGTAAGCTCATTGAGAGGTGCAGCAATGGTGCTGAAATCTCTCACAAAACGCCTATAGAATCCAGCGAGGCCAAGAAAACTCCTCACTTGTGTGACCGTTTTGGGCTGCGGCCAACTCTCAATAGCTTCAATCTTGGCTTTATCAACTTCAATTCCCTGTGGAGTAACAACATAGCCAAGAAAAGATACTCGATCGGTGCAAAAGGTGCACTTCCCAAGGTTACCAAACAAAAAGCCTTCAACGATTGGTAGGCCTGCACCACCACCTCAGGTACGCGATGATGTCCATATTCCTAAACTGAAATTGAATATTCCACCATTTGAGGGTAGATATGTTCCTGATATATATCTTACTTGGGAGTTAGAAACTGAACAACGATTTACATGTTTACAATATCCTGAGGAGAGACGAGTTGCTGCTGCTGTTTGTGCTTTCACTAGTTTTGCATGTGTATGGTGGTCTGAACATTGTAGATTATATCCTATTCCACGTTTGAGGCAACCTTGGGAAGTGCACCTTTTGCACCGATCGAGTATCTTTTCTTGGCTATGTTGTTACTCCACAGGGAATTGAAGTTGATAAAGCCAAGATTGAAGCTATTGAGAGTTGGCCGCAGCCCAAAACGGTCACACAAGTGAGGAGTTTTCTTGGCCTCGCTGGATTCTATAGGCGTTTTGTGAGAGATTTCAGCACCATTGCTGCACCTCTCAATGAGCTTACAAAGAAGGATGTGCCTTTTGTTTGGGGTACCGCACAGGAAGAAGCCTTCACGGTATTGAAAGATAAGTTGACACATGCTCCTTTACTCCAACTTCCTGATTTTAATAAGACTTTTGAGCTTGAATGTGATGCTAGTGGAATTGGATTAGGAGGTGTGTTATTACAAGATGGCAAACCTGTTGCATACTTTTCTGAAAAATTGAGTGGGCCTAGTCTGAATTATTCTACTTATGATAAAGAATTATATGCTCTTGTTCGGACTTTAGAAACATGGCAACATTATTTATGGCCCAAAGAATTTGTTATACATTCTGATCATGAATCTTTGAAACATATTAAAAGTCAAGCTAAACTGAATCGTAGACATGCTAAATGGGTTGAATTCATTGAGACATTCCCTTATGTCATTAAACACAAGAAGGGAAAAGAAAATGTTATTGCTGATGCATTGTCTCGTCGCTATACTATGCTTTCACAACTTGACTTCAAAATATTTGGTTTGGAGACCATCAAAGATCAATATGTGCATGATGCTGATTTTAAAGATGTAATGCAGAATTGTAAAGAAGGAAGAATGTGGAACAAGTTTGTCGTTAACGATGGATTTGTGTTTCGTGCTAACAAGCTATGCATTCCAGCTAGCTCCGTTCGTCTTTTGTTGTTGCAGGAGGCGCATGGAGGAGGATTAATGGGACACTTTGGCGTGAAGAAGACGGAGGACGTACTTGCTACACATTTCTTTTGGCCAAAGATGAGACGGGATGTTGAGCGTTTTATTGCTCGATGCACTACATGTCAAAAAGCTAAGTCACGACTCAATCCTGTTGGTTTATATATGCCTTTGCCTGTACCTAGTGTTCCTTGGGAGGATATATCTATGGACTTTGTTTTAGGTTTACCTCGAACAAAGAAGGGGAGGGATAGCATATTTGTTGTCGTGGATAGATTCTCGAAAATGGCACACTTTATACCATGTCATAAAAGCGATGATGCTGTTAATGTTGCTGATTTGTTCTTTCGTGAAATTATTCGCTTGCATGGTGTGCCAAATACTATTGTTTCAGATCATGATACTAAATTTCTTAGCCACTTTTGGAGACGTTTATGGGCTAAGTTGGGGACTAAACTGCTTTTTAGTACTACTTGTCACCCCCAAACTGATGGACAAACTGAAGTAGTCAATAGAACGTTGTCTACTATGCTTAGGGCTGTTTTGAAGAATAATAAGAAAATGTGGGAGGAATGCTTGCCTCATATTGAATTTGCTTATAATCGTTCATTGCATTCTACTACTAAGATGTGCCCTTTTGAAGTTGTGTATGGTTTCCTACCTCGTGCACCTATTGATTTGTTGCCTCTTCCATCTTCGGAGAAGGTTAATTTTGATGCTAAACAACGTGCTGAATTGATTTTAAAAATGCATGAGTTAACTAAGGAAAACATTGAGCGTATGAATGCTAAATATAAACTTGCTGGAGATAAGGGTAGAAAACATGTTGTGTTTGCACCTGGAGATCTTGTTTGGTTACATTTGCGTAAGGATAGATTTCCTGATTTGCGCAAATCAAAGTTAATGCCACGTGCTGCTGGTCCCTTTAAGGTGTTAGAGAAAATAAATGATAATGCATATAAACTTGAGCTGCCTGCAGATTTTGGGGTTAGTCCCACTTTTAACATTGCAGATTTGAAGCCTTATTTGGGTGAGGAAGATGAACTTCCGTCGAGGACGACTTCATTTCAAGAAGGGGAGGATGATGAGGACATCAATACAATTGTTACACCCACAGCCCCTGCTGCTATACATACTGGACCAATTACTAGAGCTCGTGCACGCCAACTAAATTACCAGGTACTTTCGTTTCTTGGTAATGATTCTAATGTTCATCAGAATATGATGCTGCCTAAATTGGATACATTTGTTTTGCTTACAAATGAAGGGCCTAGCTTGGAGAAGGATGAACATTGGAGCAAGAACAAGCATGGAGATGATGGCATGCGCAAGGGGAACAAGAACGGAGTTACAAGTGATGATTTCAGGACTTTGAAGCCACCATAATGGGTGCATGAAGCCTTGGACGAAATATACAAGATGCCACTTCATAAATTTCGTCCCGAGGCTATTTTAGGTGCTGCGTCACCTTATTATTGGGCCAGGCCCATGTAATTTCGAAACACATAAGTATAGGCTATTTTTAGAGTCCGTATGTGTGGGGAAACAAGAGATAGGGTTGATTTCGGACTCCTCCACCAAGGGCCACGAAATTACCCCCCTCTTCCTCCATATATACAGCCCTTAGGGCATCGTTTAGACTTTGGGTTTTGTTTAGATTAAAAGTTCGCCATAGCTGCAACTTCGCGTACTTCGTTTGTGTTCAACGACCAGACAAAGGCGTCACAGAACCCCACCTTGATCAATAAAGCTTTCATCTTATATTCGCAATATCTAGATTGCAATCTTAGTTTCTTGCTTGTTCTTCGTTTGCTCGCAGGAAACAGACCCTTGTGGTCAGGTTGATCGTGCTCCGGCGTGGTCAATAACCTCTCGGAGTTGGTTTAGCGATTGCTAAGGCGCGACGTCCTCGCACGTTCGTAGTCGGATCGTCAAAGTCGACTTCCACCAAAGCGAAATCCACCATCTCATCGAAAGACGGGACACCTTTGCCTCTATCAGAAATTATGGGAAGCAAATATATTTTTTACGTCGAACTCCCATTCAATATATAAAGCAGGTTTAAAACGGCCATTAAATGGTGGTATAGATACATTAACCTGATCATGTGCATTTGGATGTTTGTGCACCTCTCGTGACGGTTGTGGTATTTGCAAAGGTGGTGGCACGTCTCCCGCGATCGACAAAGCCCATGAATTGACTCTGGATCCTGTCATGATTAGTAGAACAAGAAACAAAACCCAAAAATAATGTTCCTATAACTACTAGGATGTGGTGGTAAAACGCTCACAGTAAAGCAAATATCAATGTCTTACAAGTTCTTACCATGCAGCAGGCGGTGATCGGCAACCAGCGGTGTCAAGTAACTCCGAATATTGAGTAAAGCGATTGCCAGGGGAGCGTACGTATACACGGTGTAGAAATATGTGGAGCTGGGTTGGCTATATATGGTAGCAAAAGATAAGCAATAATCAATTCAAAGATGCAATGTTGAATAAACGCTCAACGACGGTACTGTGCTGGTCCTAGGCTAGACCGGACTAGAGACGCGAGCCTAGAACACTAATGAGGTCACGGCGTAGCACCACTAGCATCAATGAAGGATACTAAGTAGCTCTTGACAGCAAGATATAAGTGAAGATCACAATGGCAGTGAAGATAACGATGAAAAACAACTGCCAAGCAGGATATACAACAACTCTCTCTCCAACTTTCCTCTTGAAAAGTTTCAGACAATTTTCTGATAAATTCTTTCAAAGAATGCTACTAACTCAAGCTTTCCAATGCAAAAAGAATCACTCAATTCCGAGTTGATATGAGGAGTCAAAGAATTCTAAAACCGGCCTGAAAAATTGGAACAAGTTATGTTCACAAACTTCGGAGGGCAAAAAGACCTATCTAGAAGCCGATTTTGAGGTGTCAAATATTGAACAAGCTTCTGCAACTATTTAGATGCGGCTCGTCGCTATCTTCAATTTGAGTACTCACGGAGCCAAAACTGGCGTCGTATGAGGAAGATACACCTGTTTTACTGAACAGTGCGCAAAACAGATTCCAATCCGAATTCAGGTACGAGATTGATTCTAGATAGATCCAATTTTTTTTTCTTCTCTCTTTTTTTTTCTCACGCCTTTTTTTCTTTTTCTTCTCCCTCTTTTTCTTTTTTTTCTTTCCTTTTTTCTCTTTTTTTTTCTTTATCTTCTTTTTCTCCCTCTTCCCAAGACAAACTAGATAAGATGCAGATTCGATCAGGCGAAGATGTGAGTGACCTCAACTATGATTATGACAATAAATAGTGCGTAGCACATGGTGGAAATTGGTGGATGGGATGGTGGACAGCGGATGGGATAATGATGCAGCGGCTGCGTGACTAATGTGAACAGAACTCGAAACTCTAAAGGAACTAGACACTAAGACCAGCAACTCGACACGGCGATGCAACCGATAATTCAATAATGCAAACAATGAAAAGAAAATTGCAAAGGCTCAGTCTGGCTAGGACAAAGGATGAATAGATCTAACTTTTGTTTTGTGGCTTTTTCTTGAACAATAGGTAAGAAAAGAAATCTAATCTAGGAAAAACTGGAAATTCTCACCGAGCAACCTGAAAACTGATACCACTTGATAGAGGCGAGGGTGTCCCAATCTTTCGATGAGATGATAACTATCGATTTGGTGGAGACGACTTTGACGATCCGACTACAAACGTGCACGACGTTGCGCCTTAACAATCGCTAAACCAATCTCCTGAGGTTACTGACGATGCCGGAAGCACGGTCAGCCTGACCACAAAGGTCTATTCCTGCAAGCAATCGAAGAACGAGCAAGAATATGATAAAGCAATCTGAATATTGCAAATATATATGAGGTATTGATAATGGTGGGGATCCGTAAGCGGTCTTGGTCTGGTCGTTGGACACAAACGAAGTACACGAAGTTGCAATGGCTAACTTTTAACTAAACAAATCACCAGGAAAAGCTACTAGATGGATCTACTTATATAGGAGCAAGGGGCGGCGGCCAAGGAGGTGGGAGGACGTCCCAAGGCAGCCTAAAACTAAATCTAGGTCGTACAAGGCCAATGGGCCCAAGTGGAGGTGATGTAACACCTTTGGACTTGTAGTTTGACTCGGATTCTGCTGCAGCATCAGATTGTTTCGTCCACAACTCGACGCTCCGGACGAATTTGAAGGTGATTCCAATTGGGTTGGAAAGTGCACGAAATCTAGTTTCCAACAAAAAAAGAATCACCCAATTCGGAGTCCGTATGAAAAACTTGTGTGCGTTTTGAGTCAGGTATGTCTGTGCAGTCCGAATCTGAATCCAGAACGTGAGAGACTTGGACTCTATCTTCTCTTGGGCCAAAAGTGACGTGAGAGAACTTTTTGGACAGCAAATAAACATCTCTTTCTTCCTTATCTTCATATGTGGATTGTACAAATGTCCCATACACCTGCAATTAGACAAAACACAAAAGTGTGTGAAGTATTTTTGTTCTGGATAACCTAAATAGATTATTGAATAGTTTGCACTAGAAATCACCTGACAAATATGCATGTATGCAATATTTTTGGTCGTGTCCAAGGTAGTCATGTCCTCATCACCTGGCCCAAGAAAAAGGTGACGCAGCACCTATAATAGCCTCTGGACGAAATATATGAAGTGACATCTTGTATATTTTGTCCAAGGCTTCATGCACTCGTTATGGTGGCTTCAAAGACCTGAAATCATCACTTGTAACTCTGTTCTTGTTCCCCTTGCGCATGCCATCATCTCCAATGTTCATCCTTCTCCAAGCTAGGCCCTTCATTTGTAAGCAAAACAAATGTATCCAATTTAGGCAGCATCATATTCTCATGAACATTAGAATCATTACCAAGAAACGAAAGTACCTGGTAATTTAGTTGGCGTGCGCGAGCTCTAGTAATTGGTCCAGTATGTATAGCAGCAGGGGCTGTGGGTGTAACAATGGTATTGATGTCCTCATCAGGGTCTTCCAAAAGTAACTCAAGAACTTGACGTCGCGGTCCGAGACAATCGTCTTTGGCACTCCATGAAGTCACAAGATTTCCCTACAAAATAGATTAGCAATATGTGAAGCATCGTCTATCTTGTTGCAAGGAATTAAATGTGCCATCTTAGAAAATCGGTCCACAACAAGAAAGGCGGAATCCTTGCCATTTTGAGTTATAGGCAAACCAAGTACAAAATCCATGCTAATGTCTTCCCAAGGTTGATAAGGAATGGGAAGGGGCATGTAAATACCATGGGCTTGAGCTTTAGACTTAGCTTTGCGACATGTAGAGCAACGGTTGGTGAAGCATGAGACGTCACGGAACATCTTGGGCCAAAAGTAGTTCTTGGAGAGCGTGGCGAAAGTTTTGTCGCGTCCAAAGTGTCCCATGAGTCCACCTCCATGAGCCTCTTGCAAAAGTAGCAAACGAAGAGAAGACTCGGGAATGCAAAGTTTGTTAGCTCTCATAAGATAATCGTCCTTTATGTATTATCGTTCCCAAGACGTGTGCGTCAAACACTTAGTATAAGGAGTAGCAAAAGAAGGATCATGCTCATACAAGTCTTTGATATGCTCAAAACCAATAACATTCAACTCAAGTTGAGTGACAAGTGTGCATATTCGTGAAAGTGCATCAGTAACAACATTTTCTTTACCCTTAATGTACTTGATCACATATGGGAAAGATTCAATAAATTCACTCCATTTGGCATGATGCTTGTTCAACTTAGTTTGGCCTTTTAAGTACTTAAGCGTTTCATGATCAGTCTGGATGACAAATTCATGAGGTCTAAGATAATGTTCCCAAACGTGTAGCACACGCACTAAAGCATACAATTCTTTGTCATAGATTGGGTAGTTAAGTTGAGCACCAGAGAGTTTTTCACGAAAATAAGCAATGGCTCATTTTTCTTGCATCAAAACTCCGCCAATTCCGGTACCACTTGCATCACAATGAACCTCAAAAGTTTTCTCAAAGGTGGGCAAAGCAAGAATTGGAGCATGAGTAAGCAAAGACTTGAGCTCATCAAAAGCGGTGGATTGCAAAGATCCCCAAACAAAAGGAGCATTCTTCTTACTCAAAGCATGTAAAGGAGCGGCAATTGTGCTAAAGTTTTTCACAAAGCGGCGATAAAATCCTGCAAGACCAAGAAAACTACGCACTTGTTGCAAATTGGTTGGTTGGGGCCAAGTTTTAATTGCCGTTATCTTAGTTTCATCAACATGGACACCCTTGGAAGAGACAACAAAACCCAAGAAAACCACTTTGTCAACGCCAAAAGTGCATTTTTTCAAGTTCGCATAAAGGCTTTCCTTGCGGAGGGTTTGCAACACAGATTTAACATGATTAGTGTGCTCTTTCATGGTTTTGCTAAACACAAGGATATCATCAAAGTAAACCACAACGAAGACTCCAATGTAAGGTCTAAGCACATGATGCATAAGGCGCACGAAAGTTCCGGGTGCTTCCGACAAACCCATAGGCATCATGATGAGGACATCAATACAATTGTTACACCCACAGCCCCTGCTGCTATACATACTGGACCAATTACTAGAGCTCGTGCACGCCAACTAAATTACCAGGTACTTTCGTTTCTTGGTAATGATTCTAATGTTCATGAGAATATGATGCTGCCTAAATTGGATACATTTGTTTTGCTTACAAATGAAGGGCCTAGCTTGGAGAAGGATGAACATTGGAGCAAGAACAAGCATGGAGATGATGGCATGCGCAAGGGGAACAAGAACGAAGTTACAAGTGATGATTTCAGGACTTTGAAGCCACCATAATGGGTGCATGAAGCCTTGGACGAAATATACAAGATGCCACTTCATAAATTTCGTCCCGAGGCTATTTTAGGTGCTGCGTCACCTTATTATTGGGCCAGGCCCATGTAATTTCGAAATACATAAGTATAGGCTATTTTTAGAGTCCGTATGTGTGGGGAAACAAGAGATAGGGTTGATTTCGGACCCCTCCACCAAGGGCCACGAAATTCCCCCCCTCTTCCTCCATATATACAGCCCTTAGGGCATCGTTTAGACTTTGGGTTTTGTTTAGATTAAAAGTTCGCCATAGCTGCAACTTCGCGTACTTCGTTTGTGTTCAACGACCAGACAAAGGCGTCACAGAACCCCACCTTGATCAATAAAGCTTTCATCTTATATTCGCAATATCCAGATTGCAATCTTAGTTTCTTGCTTGTTCTTCGTTTGCTCGCAGGAAATAGACCCTCGTGGTCAGGTTGATCATGCTCCGGCGTGGTCAATAACCTCTCGGAGTTGGTTTAGCGATTGCTAAGGCGCGACGTCCTCGCACGTTCGTAGTCGGATCGTCAAAGTCGATTTCCACCAAAGCGATATCCATCATCTCATCGAAAGATGGGACACCTTTGCCTCTATCAAGTGGTATCAGATTTCCAGGTTGCTCGGTGAGATTTTACAGTTTTTCGTAGTTTAGATCGAGTCTGTTCTTCATACCTACAGTCCACGAAAAAGCCACAAAAAAAATTAGGGTTAGTTCATCATATCCGAACCAATCTGAGCCTTTGCATAATCTTTTTAGGGTTTTGCTTTGTTGAATTTGCGGTTGCATCGTCGTTTCTAGTTGCTGGTCTTAGAGTCTAGTCTTTTAGAGTTTCGAGTTCTGGTCATAAGTTGTCACGCCACCGCCGCACCATCATCATCACCCCTGCCATCTACCACCACCGCTTATTCGCCACCGCTTCGAATCCGTATCCATATACCACCACAGCTGTCATATACCACCACCGCTGCCATCTACCACCATATATCCACCACCAATCCGAGTTCTTGTCATATTAGGTTTGTTTTCGAGATCCATCTAGATTCCGATTCGTGTTTCCTTGCCGGAGTAGGTTTCGAAAAAAAAAGAGTCGGGTAGCCACGCTCCGTTTAGGCCCAAAATTTTTCGAAAACGCATTTTTCGAAAAAATTTCTGGCTATCCTATTTTTAGGTGTTTCTGAGTGTTTTGAGACAGGTGCCATTATAGGAAGTTTTTTTTGACCCGTTTCCAGTTTTTGGGTCCGGGCAGTCGAAAAAAAAATTTGTCGAAAAAAAAATTTCGTGCCCATCCTGTCAGTTTGACCTAGGAAGAGTTTTGAGACACTCGCCATTATAGTGCTTTTTCGCAAAAAAAAAAGCAGCGCAAAAAAAAAGAGCGCAAAAAAAAAGAGAGCGAAAAGAAAAATTTCAGAGTGTGCTTTTCCCTTGTTTACGTGCCGCGCCGTGATTTTCTTGGTGTTCTAGGCTCGCGTCTCTAGCACAGTGTAGCCTAGGACCAGCACAGTACCGTCGTTGAGCGTTTATTCAACTTTGCATCTCTGAATTGATTATTGCTGACCCTTTTTGCTACCATACTATAAGCCTTCCCAGCTCCACATACATCTACGTCGTGTGTTTGACTCTCCCTGGTAATCGCTCTATCCAAGCTTTGAGAGTTTTTGACTACAACGGTTGCCGATCACCGCCTGCTGCTGGGTAAGAACTGGTAAGAATTTGAGATTTGCTTGACGGATTTGTGATACACCACCACCACTTCTTAGTAGTCTGTAGGATCATATTCTTGTGTGTTTCTATTGCTGCTTACCATGCCAGGATCTCAAGCCGACGAGATTGACTGGGAGAACTTATCGAACAAGGAGCTTCATGATAAGTTTCAGCAAATGATGACTGAACAGGTACAAGATGTGCTGAACAATTTTGAAGAGGCCATGGAGAAGATCACTGGCCTTGAGAAGACGTTCGAAACAAAGCTCGATAACAGATTTAATGAACTGCTTGCGCGTCTTCCACCACCGGCTGCACCTGTCGCACCTCTGCAACAACAACAACTACGCCCCCTTCCGAATCAGTATGGACGAGCACAGCGTGTTCCTATTGAGCCAGGACAAAATTCTGGTGCCGCTGCTACTACTGTTGGTGTTTCTTTGGCTCCTGCTACTGCTGCTGCTGGTACCCAGGAGGATGATGAGTATGCGGGCGATTATGAGGATGAGGTTGATCAAAATCAGATCTACGAGCAGCCACCAGCACCACCACCAGCAGGTCGACCTCAGGTATATATTCGTAATGGTAGGCCTGCACCACCACCTCAGGTACGAGATGATGTCCATATTCTGATAGAGGCGAGGGTGTCCCGATCTTTCGATGAGATGATAACTATCGATTTGGTGGAGACGACTTTGACGATCCGACTACAAACGTGCACGACGTTGCGCCTTAGCAATCGCTAAACCAATCTCCTGAGGTTACTGACGATGCCGGAAGCACGGTCAGCCTGACCACGAAGGTCTGTTTCCTGCAAGCAATCGAAGAACGAGCAAGAATATGATAAAGCAATCTGAATATTGCAAATATATATGAGGTATTGATAATGGTGGGGATCCGTAAGCGGTCTTGGTCTGGTCGTTGGACACAAACGAAGTACACGAAGTTGCAATGGCTAACTTTTAACTAAACAAATCCCAAGGAAAAGCTACTAGATGGATCTTGATGAGGACATCAATACAATTGTTACACCCACAGCCCCTGCTGCTATACATACTGGACCAATTACTAGAGCTCGTGCACGCCAACTAAATTACCAGGTACTTTCGTTTCGTGGTAATGATTCTAATGTTCATGAGAATATGATGCTGCCTAAATTGGATACATTTGTTTTGCTTACAAATGAAGGGCCTAGCTTGGAGAAGGATGAACATTGGAGCAAGAACAAGCATGGAGATGATGGCATGCGCAAGGGGAACAAGAACGGAGTTACAAGTGATGATTTCAGGACTTTGAAGGCACCATAATGGGTGCATGAAGCCTTGGACAAAATATACAAGATGCCCCTTCATAAATTTCGTCCCGAGGCTATTTTAGGTGCTGCGTCACCTTATTATTGGGCCAGGCCCATGTAATTTCGAAATACATAAGTATAGGCTATTTTTAGAGTCCGTATGTGTGGGGAAACAAGAGATAGGGTTGATTTCGGACCCCTCCACCAAGGGCCACGAAATTCCCCCCCTCTTCCTCCATATATACAGCCCTTAGGGCATCGTTTAGACTTTGGGTTTTGTTTAGATTAAAAGTTCGTCATAGCTGCAACTTCGCGTACTTCGTTTGTGTTCAACGACCAGACAAAGGCGTCACAAAACCCCACCTTGATCAATAAAGCTTTCATCTTATATTCGCAGTATCCAGATTGCAATCTCAGTTTCTTGCTTGTTCTTCGTTTGCTCGCAGGAAACAGACCCTCGTGGTCAGGTTGATCGTGCTCCGGCGTGGTCAATAACCTCTCGGAGTTGGTTTAGCGATTGCTAAGGCGCGACGTCCTCGCACGTTCGTAGTCGGATCGTCAAAGTCGACTTCCACCAAAGCGAAATCCAACATCTCATCGAAAGACGGAACACCTCCGCCTCTATCAAGTGGTATCAGATTTCCAGGTTGCTCGGTGAGATTTTACAGTTTTTCGTAGTTCAGATCGAGTCTGTTCTTCATACCTACAGTCCACGAAAAAGCCACAAAAAAAATTAGGGTTAGTTCATCATATCCGAACCAATCTGAGCCTTTGCATAATCTTTTTAGGGTTTTGCTTTGTTGAATTTGCGGTTGCATCGTCGTGTCTAGTTGCTGGTCCTAGAGTCTAGTCTTTTAGAGTTTCGAGTTCTGGTCATAAGTTGTCACGCCGCCGCCGCACCATCATCATCGCCCCTGCCATCTACCACCACCGCTCCGAATTCGTATCCATATACCACCACCAATCCGTGTCAATATACCACCACCGATCCATATCCATATACTACCACCGCTACCACCACCGCTGCCATATACCACCACCATATATCCACCACCAATCCGAGTTCCTTGCTTATTAGGGTTGTTTTCGAGATCCATCTAGATTCCGATTCATGTTTCCTTGCCGGAGTAGGTTTCGGAAAAAAAAAAGAGTTGGGTAGCCACGCTCCGTTTAGGCCCAAAATTTTTCGAAAACGCATTTTTCGAAAAAATTTCTGGCTATCCTATTTTTAGGTGTTTCTGAGTGTTTTGAGACAGGTGCCATTATAGGAAGTTTTTTTTGACCCGTTTCCAGTTTTTGGGTCCGGGCAGTCGAAAAAAAAAAATTTTGGTCGAAAAATTCCGTGCCCATCCTGTCAGTTTGAGCGAGGAAGAGTTTTGAGACACTCGCCATTATAGTGATTTTTCGCAAAAAAAAAAGCAGCGCAAAAAAAAAGAGCGAAAAAAAAAGAACGAATTTTTTTTTCAGAATGTGCTTTTCCCTTGTTTACGTGCCGCGCCGTGATTTTGTTGGTGTTCTAGGCTCGCGTCTCTAGCACAGTCTAGCCTAGGACCAGCACAGTACCGTCGTTGAGCGTTTATTCAACTTTGCATCTCTGAATTGATTATTGCTGACCCTTTTTGCTACCATAGTATAAGCCTTCCCAGCTCCACATACATCTACGTCGTGCGTTTGACTCTCCCTGGTAATCGCTCTATCCAAGCTTTGAGAGTTTTGACTACAACGGTTGCCGATCACCGCCTGTTGCTGGGTAAGAACTGGTAAGAATTTGAGTTTTGCTTGACGGATTTGTGACACCCACCACCACCACTTGTTCGTAGTCTGTAGGATCATATTCTTGTGTGTTTCTATTGCTGCTAACCATGCCAGGATCACAAGCCGACGAGTATGACTGGGAGAATTTATCGAACAAGGAGCTTCATGATAAGTTTCAGCAAATGATGACTGAACAGGTGCAAGATGTGCTGAACAATTTTGAAGAGGCCATGGAGAAGATCACTGGCCTTGAGAAGACGTTCGAAACAAAGCTCGATAACAGATTTAATGAATTGCTCGCGCGTCTTCCACCACCACCACCCGCTGCACCTAACGCACCTCTCCAACAACAACAACAACAACGACTACCTCCACGTCGCGAAATAGACCTTCGCCGAGCGAGCCGTGTTCCTCTTGCGTTTGGCCAAACTGTTGGTGCTGCTGTTGATACTTCTGTGGCTCCTGCTACTGCTGTTGCTGGTACCCAGGAGGATGATGAGTATGCGGGCGATTATGAGGATGAGGTTGATCAAAATCAGATCTACGAGCAGCCACCAGCACCACCACCAGCAGGTCGACCTCAGGTATATATTCGTAATGGTAGGCCTGCACCACCACCTCAGGTACGAGATGATGTCCATATTCCTAAACTAAAATTGAATATTCCACCATTTGAGGGTAGATATGTTCCTGATATATATCTTACTTGGGAGTTAGAAACTGAACAACGATTTACATGTTTACAATATCCCGAGGAGAGACGGGTTGCTGCTGCTGTTTGTGCTTTCACTAGTTTTGCATGTGTATGGTGGTCTGAACATTGTAGATTATATCCTATTCCCGCTACTTGGGCTGCTTTGAAAACTGCTATGCGTACTCGTTGGGTTCCACCATATTATCAACGTGAATTGCTTCAAAAATTACAGCGCTTAAGACAAGGAAAAAATTCTGTAGAAGAATATTATCAGGAATTACAAACTGGCATGATTAGATGTGGTATTGTTGAGGAGAATGAAGCTATGCTTGCACGTTTTCTGGGTGGATTAAATAGAGAGATTCAGACCATTCTAGACTATAAGGAGTATACTAATATCACTCGTTTATTCCATCTTGCTTGTAAAGCTGAACGTGAAGTGCAGGATCGACAAGCATTGGCGCGAACTAACTTCTCTGCAGGCCGACCTTCATCATGGACACCACGTGCATCTTCTACTTCAACTGCACCAGCACCTCCATCCGGTGCCACCTCCAGCCGTGATACAAGAAAACAGGCACAACCACCATTATCTGCCAAGAGCGCACCTGCGGGGCCTGCACAGCGTTCTTCTTCTTCCATGGCATCAACAGGGCACACAAGTGATATTATTTGTCGTCGTTGTAAGGGAGGAGGTCATTATGCGAGGGAATGCAAATCTCCGCGTGTGATGATTGCTACCGCGGATGGTGGATATGAGTCCGCTAGTGACTATGATGAGGAGACATTGGCTCTTATTACACGTGAAGAACATGGTGGAGATGATTCTGATCATGAGACGCAATACATGGCTCCTGAAGACGCTGACAGGTATGAATGTTTAGTTGCTCAACGTGTTTTGAGTGTGCAGGTCACACAAGCTGAGCAAAATCAGAGGCACAATTTGTTCCATACCAAGGGAGTTGTGAAGGAACGTTCTGTGCGCCTCAGAATAGACGGAGGGAGCTGCAACAACTTGGCTAGCATGGAGATGGTGGAGAAGCTTTCTCTCACCACAAGACCACATCCACATCCTTACTACATCCAATGGTTCAACAACAGCGGCAAGGTTAAGGTAACACGTACTGTTCGTGTGCATTTTAGTATCTCTACATATGCTGATTATGTTGATTGTGATGTGGTACCTATGCAAGCATGTTCCTTATTACTTGGTAGACCATGGCAATTTGATAAAAACTCTGTACACCATGGTAGAAATAATCACTATACTCTTGTTCATAAGGATAAAAATATTACTTTGCTTCCTATGACTCCTGATTCCATTTTGAAAGATGATATTAATAGAGCTAATAAAGCAAAACAGGAGAAGAATATGAGTGAAAATCAGATTGTGGCAAAAGAATTTGAGCAACAAATGAAGCCTAATAATAAACCATCTAGTGTTGCTTCTGAAATTAAATTGAAAAGTGCATGTTTATTTGCCACCAAATCTGATATTGATGAGCTAGATTTCAGCAAATCTGTTTGCTATGCTTTTGTGTGCAAAGAGGCATTATTTTCATTCGAGGACGTGCCTTCCTCTTTGCCTCCTGCTGTCACTAACATTTTGCAGGACTTCGCTGACGTTTTTCCACAAGACGTGCCACCGGGATTGCCACCTATTCGAGGGATTGAGCATCAAATTGACTTAATTCCCGGTGCTTCACTGCCAAACCGTGCACCATACCGTACCAATCCAGAGGAGACGAAGGAGATTATGCGTCAAGTACAAGAGCTTCTCGACAAAGGTTATATACGCGAATCCCTTAGTCCTTGTGCTGTTCCAATTATTCTAGTGCCGAAAAAGGATGGTACATCACGTATGTGTGTTGATTGTAGAGGCATTAATAATATTACTATTCGTTATCGTCATCCTATTCCTAGGCTAGATGATATGCTTGATGAATTGAGTGGCTCTACAATATTCTCCAAAGTTGATTTGCGTAGTGGCTACCATCAAATTCGTATGAAATTGGGAGATGAATGGAAAACAGCATTTAAAACTAAGTTTGGATTATATGAGTGGTTAGTCATGCCTTTTGGGTTAACTAATGCACCTAGTACTTTCATGAGATTAATGAACGAAGTTTTACGTGCTTTCATTGGACGATTTGTGGTAGTTTACTTTGATGACATACTGATTTATAGCAGATCTTTGGAAGAACATTTGGAACATTTACGTGCTGTTTTTATTGCTCTACGTGATGCACGTTTGTTTGGTAACCTTGGGAAGTGCACCTTTTGCACCGACCGAGTATCTTTTCTTGGCTATGTTGTTACTCCACAGGGAATTGAAGTTGATAAAGCCAAGATTGAAACTATTGAGAGTTGGCCGCAGCCCAAAACGGTCACACAAGTGAGGAGTTTTCTTGGCCTCGCTGGATTCTATAGGCGTTTTGTGAGAGATTTCAGCACCATTGCTGCACCTCTCAATGAGCTTACAAAGAAAGATGTGCCTTTTCTTTGGGGTACTGCACATGAAGAAGCCTTCACGGTATTGAAAGATAAGTTGACACATGCTCCTTTACTCCAACTTCCTGATTTTAATAAGACTTTTGAGCTTGAATGTGATGCTAGTGGAATTGGATTAGGAGGTGTGTTATTACAAGATGGCAAACCTGTTGCATACTTTTCTGAAAAATTGAGTGGGCCTAGTCTGAATTATTCTACTTATGATAAAGAATTATATGCTCTTGTTCCGACTTTAGAAACATGGCAACATTATTTATGGCCCAAAGAATTTGTTATACATTCTGATCATGAATCTTTGAAACATATTAAAAGTCAAGCTAAACTGAATCGTAGACATGCTAAATGGGTTGAATTCATTGAGACTTTCCCTTATGTCATTAAACACAAGAAGGGAAAAGAAAATGTTATTGCTGATGCATTGTCTCGTCGCTATACTATGCTTTCACAACTTGACTTCAAAATATTTGGTTTGGAGACCATCAAAGATCAATATGTGCATGATGCTGATTTTAAAGATGTAATGCAGAATTGTAAAGAAGGAAGAATGTGGAACAAGTTTGTTGTTAACGATGGATTTGTGTTTCGTGCTAACAAGCTATGCATTCCAGCTTGCTCCGTTCGTCTTTTGTTGTTGCAGGAGGCGCATGGAGGAGGATTAATGGGACACTTTGGCGTGAAGAAGACGGAGGACGTACTTGCTACACATTTCTTTTGGCCAAAGATGAGACGGGATGTTGAGCGTTTTATTGCTCGCTGCACTACATGTCAAAAAGCTAAGTCACGACTCAATCCTCATGGTTTATATATGCCTTTGCCTGTACCTAGTGTTCCTTGGGAGGATATATCTATGGACTTTGTTTTAGGTTTACCTCGAACAAAGAAGGGGAGGGATAGCATATTTGTTGTCGTGGATAGATTCTCGAAAATGGCACACTTTATACCATGTCATAAAAGTGATGATGCTGTTAATGTTGTTGATTTGTTCTTTCGTGAAATTATTCGCTTGCATGGTGTGCCAAATACTATTTGTTTCAGATCGTGATACTAAATTTCTTAGCCACTTTTGGAGATGTTTATGGGCTAAGTTGGGGACTAAACTGCTTTTTAGTACTACTTGTCACCCCCAAACTGATGGACAAACTGAAGTAGTCAATAGAACGTTGTCTACTATGCTTAGGGCTGTTTTGAAGAATAATAAGAAAATGTGGGAGGAATGCTTGCCTCATATTGAATTTGCTTATAATCGTTCATTGCATTCTACTACTAAGATGTGCCCTTTTGAAGTTGTGTATGGTTTCCTACCTCGTGCACCTATTGATTTGTTGCCTCTTCCATCTTCGGAGAAGGTTAATTTTGATGCTAAACAACGTGCTGAATTGATTTTAAAAATGCATGAGTTAACTAAGGAAAACATTGAGCGCATGAATGCTAAATATAAACTTGCTGGAGATAAGGGTAGAAAACATGTTGTGTTTGCACCTGGAGATCTTGTTTGGTTACATTTGCCTGCTGTCACTAACATTTTGCAGGAGTTCGCTGACGTCTTTCCACAAGACGTGCCACCGGGATTACCGCCTATTCGAGGGATTGAGCATCAGATTGACTTAATTCCCGGTGCTTCACTGCCAAACCGTGCACCATACCGTACCAATCCAGAGGAGACGAAGGAGATTATGCGCCAAGTACAAGAGCTTCTCGACAAAGGTTATATACGCGAATCCCTTAGTCCTTGTGCTGTTCCTATTATTCTAGTGCCGAAAAAGGATGGTACATCACGTATGTGTGTTGATTGTAGAGGCATTAATAATATTAATATTCGTTATCGTCATCCTATTCCTAGGCTAGATGATATGCTTGATGAATTGAGTGGCTCTACAATATTCTCCAAAGTTGATTTGCGTAGTGGCTACCATCAAATTCGTATGAAATTGGGAGATGAATGGAAAACAGCATTTAAAACTAAGTTTGGATTATATGAGTGGTTAGTCATGCCTTTTGGGTTAACTAATGCACCTAGTACTTTCATGAGATTAATGAACGAAGTTTTACGTGCTTTCATTGGACGATTTGTGGTAGTTTACTTTGATGACATACTGATTTATAGCAGATCTTTGGAAGAACATTTGGAACATTTACGTGCTGTTTTTATTGCTCTACGTGATGCACGTTTGTTTGGTAACCTTGGGAAGTGCACCTTTTGCACCGACCGAGTATCTTTTCTTGGCTATGTTGTTACTCCACAGGGAATTGAAGTTGATAAAGCCAAGATTGAAACTATTGAGAGTTGGCCGCAGCCCAAAACGGTCACACAAGTGAGGAGTTTTCTTGGCCTCGCTGGATTCTATAGGCGTTTTGTGAGAGATTTCAGCACCATTGCTGCACCTCTCAATGAGCTTACAAAGAAAGATGTGCCTTTTCTTTGGGGTACTGCACATGAAGAAGCCTTCACGGTATTGAAAGATAAGTTGACACATGCTCCTTTACTCCAACTTCCTGATTTTAATAAGACTTTTGAGCTTGAATGTGATGCTAGTGGAATTGGATTAGGAGGTGTGTTATTACAAGATGGCAAACCTGTTGCATACTTTTCTGAAAAATTGAGTGGGCCTAGTCTGAATTATTCTACTTATGATAAAGAATTATATGCTCTTGTTCGGACTTTAGAAACATGGCAACATTATTTATGGCCCAAAGAATTTGTTATACATTCTGATCATGAATCTTTGAAACATATTAAAAGTCAAGCTAAACTGAATCGTAGACATGCTAAATGGGTTGAATTCATTGAGACTTTTCCTTATGTCATTAAACACAAGAAGGGAAAAGAAAATGTTATTGCTGATGCATTGTCTCGTCGCTATACTATGCTTTCACAACTTGACTTAAAAATATTTGGTTTGGAGACCATCAAAGATCAATATGTGCATGATGCTGATTTTAAAGATGTAATGCAGAATTGTAAAGAAGGAAGAATGTGGAACAAGTTTGTTGTTAACGATGGATTTGTGTTTCGTGCTAACAAGCTATGCATTCCAGCTAGCTCCGTTCGTCTTCTGTTGTTGCAGGAGGCGCATGGAGGAGGATTAATGGGACACTTTGGCATGAAGAAGACGGAGGACGTACTTGCTACACATTTCTTTTGGCCAAAGATGAGACGGGATGTTGAGCGTTTTATTGCTCGTTGCACTACATGTCAAAAAGCTAAGTCACGACTCAATCCTCATGGTTTATATATGCCTTTGCCTGTACCTAGTGTTCCTTGGGAGGATATATCTATGGACTTTGTTTTAGGTTTACCTCGAACAAAGAAGGGGAGGGATAGCATATTTGTTGTCGTGGATAGATTCTCGAAAATGGCACACTTTATACCATGTCATAAAAGCGATGATGCTGTTAATGTTGCTGATTTGTTCTTTCGTGAAATTATTCGCTTGCATGGTGTGCCAAATACTATTGTTTCAGATCGTGATACTAAATTTCTTAGCCACTTTTGGAGATGTTTATGGGCTAAGTTGGGGACTAAACTGCTTTTTAGTACTACTTGTCACCCCCAAACTGATGGACAAACTGAAGTAGTCAATAGAACGTTGTCTACTATGCTTAGGGCTGTTTTGAAGAATAATAAGAAAATGTGGGAGGAATGCTTGCCTCATATTGAATTTGCTTATAATTGTTCATTGCATTCTACTACTAAGATGTGCCCTTTTTAAGTTGTGTATGGTTTCCTACCTCATGCACCTATTTATTTGTTGCCTCTTCCATCTTCGGAGAAGGTTAATTTTGATGCTAAACAACGTGCTGAATTGATTTTAAAAATGCATGAGTTAACTAAGGAAAACATTGAGCGCATGAATGCTAAATATAAACTTGCTGGAGATAAGGGTAGAAAACATGTTGTGTTTGCACCTGGAGATCTTGTTTGGTTACATTTGCGTAAGGATAGATTTCCTGATTTGCGCAAATCAAAGTTAATGCCACGTGCTGATGGTCCCTTTAAGGTGTTAGAGAAAATAAATGATAATGCATATAAACTTGAGCTGCCTGCAGATTTTGGGGTTAGTCCCACTTTTAACATTGCAGATTTGAAGCCTTATTTGGGTGAGGAACATGAACTTCCGTCGAGGACGACTTCATTTCAAGAAGGGGAGGATGATGAGGACATCAATACAATTGTTACACCCACAGCCCCTGCTGCTATACATACTGGACCAATTACTAGAGCTCGTGCACGCCAACTAAATTACCAGGTACTTTCGTTTCGTGGTAATGATTCTAATGTTCATGAGAATATGATGCTGCCTAAATTGGATACATTTGTTTTGCTTACAAATGAAGGGCCTAGCTTGGAGAAGGATGAACATTGGAGCAAGAACAAGCATGGAGATGATGGCATGTGCAAGGGGAACAAGAACGGAGTTACAAGTGATGATTTCAGGACTTTGAAGCCACCATAATGGGTGCATGAAGCCTTGGACAAAATATACAAGATGCCCCTTCATAAATTTCGTCCCGAGGCTATTTTAGGTGCTGCGTCACCTTATTATTGGGCCAGGCCCATGTAATTTCGAAATACATAAGTATAGGCTATTTTTAGAGTCCGTATGTGTGGGGAAACAAGAGATAGGGTTGATTTCGGACCCCTCCACCAAGGGCCACGAAATTCCCCCCCTCTTCCTCCATATATACAGCCCTTAGGGCATCGTTTAGACTTTGGGTTTTGTTTAGATTAAAAGTTCGCCATAGCTGCAACTTCGCGTACTTCGTTTGTGTTCAACGACCAGACAAAGGCGTCACAAAACCCCACCTTGATCAATAAAGCTTTCATCTTATATTCGCAATATCCAGATTGCAATCTCAGTTTCTTGCTTGTTCTTCGTTTGCTCGCAGGAAACAGACCCTCGTGGTCAGGTAGATCGTGCTCCGGCGTGGTCAATAACCTCTCGGAGTTGGTTTAGCGATTGCTAAGGCGCGACGTCCTCGCACGTTCGTAGTCGGATCGTCAAAGTCGACTTCCACCAAAGCAAAATCCAACATCTCATCGAAAGACGGGACACCTCCGCCTCTATCAGATCTACTTATATAGGAGCAAGGGGTGGCGGCCAAGGAGGTGGGAGGATGTCCCGAGGCAGCCTAAAACTAAATCTAGGTCGTACAAGGCCAATGGGCCCAAGTGGAGGTGATGTAACACCTTTGGACTTGTAGTTTGACTCGGATTCTGCTGCAGCATCAGATTGTTTCGTCCACAACTCAACGCTCCGGACGAATTTGAAGGTGATTCCAATTGGGTTGGAAAGTGCACGAAATCTAGTTTCCAACAAAAAAAGAATCACCCAATTCGGAGTCCGTATGAAAAACTTGTGTGCGTTTTGAATCAGGTATGTCTGTGCAGTCCGAATCTGAATCCAGAACGTGAGAGACTTGGACTCTATCTTCTCTTGGGCCAAAAGTGACGTGAGAGAACTTTTTGGACAGCAAATAAACATCTCTTTCTTCCTTATCTTCATATGTGGATTGTACAAATGTCCCATACACGTACAATTAGACAAAACACAAAAGTGTGTGAAGTATTTTTGTTCTGGATAACATAAATAGATTATTGAATAGTTTGCACTAGAAATCACCTGACAAATATGCATATATGCAATATTTTTGGTCATATCCAAGGTAGTCATGTCCTCATCATCCTCCCCTTCTTGAAAATAAAGCCGTCCTCAGCGTTGCTTAATCTGAAATGTGGCTAACAAAAGAGACAAGGTGTATATGTTGTATATGTATATGTCATCCATTTTTACTTCCCTTGATTTTTGCATATATGACACATGAATAGATGAGTAACTTGCATAGTTCATAAAATCTAAAGCCAAAAAATTAGCACAAGAAGTAGAAGGCATGAAAATATTGCAACTCAGTTTGCACATATAAGTGAAGCTCTTATTCATTTCAAAAGATTGACAATGTTCATCATTAAACCATCCCAACATTGGTGAATAAACCTTACTTGCATCAAATTTACATGCTACAACATGCTTAAATAAGCAAACATGCAATAAGTCATTCAACACAGAATCATCACCAAGATTAGAGGTCATATCAAAATGATTAAACATTGGTTCTTTTGCATCAACAGTTAATTCAATGGGTGCACTCAAAATTGTTGGTATTTCAGTTGTTTGATCACATGGCAAAGTCAAATTATCAACGTAGTCCTCTAAAATAGGTGGTGTGATCAAAGTAGTGGGTAGCTCATCAGATGGTGCATTCAAATTGACAAGGCATTCATCATTCTCATGTAGAGATGGAAGATCAGTACCTTTGTCATTACCTCTTATGATCAACTCAGATGATGTAGCCACTCTCAGAGGCGATGTGTCACATGGTGGAGGTGATGTAGTCCTGACAACAACGGATGTTGTTGTCATAGTATGCCTAGTAGTTGAAGGAACAATCATATCAACTCTTGGAATGTGCACCGTGCGCTTGTTCTCCTCGTGGCCAACACGTCGTTTTATTTCCTGTTCAGCTTTGCAAGCAAGATGAAACAAATGGTCCATAGGATAACACTCTTCATGAATTAGTATCTCTTGAATATCACGGTTTAATCCTCACCAAAATCTATCCATAAAATCATCTTCACTTTCTTCTAAAGAGGAATGCAACAAGGTAGTTTGTAAATCATCATAATATTTTGTTACAGTTTCACTACCTTGTTTTAAGTGTTGCAACTTCTTAATCATGTCACGAGTATAATAAGCAGGGACGAAAGTATGTCGCATGGCAAGTTTCAAATCATCCCAAGTAGTAGGTATATAATCAGGGTGTAACCGACAATATTCACTCCACCAAACCAAAGCATAACCAGTGAAAGAACCAACCGCAACCTTAACCTTTTTATGTTCATCGAAATTATGGGAAGCAAATATATTTTTTATGTCGAACTCCCATTCAATATATAAAGCAGGTTTAAAACGGCCATTAAATGGTGGTATAGATACATTAACCTGATCATGTGCATTTGGATGTTTGTGCACCTCTCGTGATGGTTGTGGTATTTGCAAAGGTGGTGATCCAGAAGCGGTCTTGGTCTGGTCGTTGGACACAAACGAAGCACACGAAGTTGCAATGGCTAACTTTTAACTAAACAAATCCCAAGGAAAAGCTACTAGATGGATCTACTTATATAGGAGCAAGGGGTGGCGGCCAAGGAGGTGGGAGGACGTCCCAAGGCAGCCTAAAACTAAATCTAGGTCGTACAAGGCCAATGGGCCCAAGTGGAGGTGATGTAACACCTTTGGACTTGTAGTTTGACTCGGATTCTGCTGCAGCATCAGATTGTTTCGTCCACAACTCAACGCTCCGGACGAATTTGAAGGTGCTTCCAATTGGGTTGGAAAGTGCACGAAATCTAGTTTCCAACAAAAAAAGAATCACCCAATTCGGAGTCCGTATGAAAAACTTGTGTGCGTTTTGAGTCAGGTATGTCTGTGCAGTCCGAATCTGAATCCAGAACGTGAGAGACTTGGACTCTATCTTCTCTTGGGCCAAAAGTGACGTGAGAGAACTTTTTGGACAGCAAATAAACATCTCTTTCTTCCTTATCTTCATATGTGGATTGTACAAATGTCCCATACACCTGCAATTAGACAAAACACAAAAGTGTGTGAAGTATTTTTGTTCTGGATAACATAAATAGATTATTGAATAGTTTGCACTAGAAATCACCTGACAAATATGCATATATGCAATATTTTTGGTCATATCCAAGGTAGTCATGTCCTCATCATCCTCCCCTTCTTGAAAATAAAGCCGCCCTCGGCGTTGCTTAATCTGAAATGTGGCTAACAAAAGAGACAAGGTGTACATGTTGTATATGTATATGTCATCCATTTTTACTTCCCTTGATTTTTGCATATATGACACATGAATAGATGAGTAACTTGCATAGTTCATAAAATCTAAAGCCAAAAAATTAGCACAAGAAGTAGAAGGCATGAAAATATTGCAACTCAGTTTGCACATATAAGTGAAGCTCTTATTCATTTCAAAAGATTGACAATGTTCATCATTAAACCATCCCAACATTGGTGAATAAACCTTACTTGCATCAAATTTACATGCTAAAACATGCTTAAATAAGCAAACATGCAATAAGTCATTCAACACAGAATCATCACCAAGATTAGAGGTCATATCAAAATGATTAAACATTGGTTCTTTTGCATCAATAGTTAATTCAATGGGTGCACTCAAAATTGTTGGTATTTCAGTTGTTTGATCACATGGCAAAGTCAAATTATCAACGTAGTCCTCTAAAATAGGTGGTGTGATCAAAGTAGTGGGTAGCTCATCAGATGGTGCATTCAAATTGACAAGGCATTCATCATTCTCATGTAGAGATGGAAGATCAGTACCTTTGTCATTACCTCTTATGATCAACTCAGATGATGTAGCCACTCTCGGGGGCGATGTGTCACATGGTGGAGGTGATGTAGTCCTGACAACAACGGATGTGGTTGTCATAGTATGCCTAGTAGTTGAAGGAAAAATCATATCAACTCTTGGAATGTGCACCGTGCGCTTGTTCTCCTCGTGGCCAACACGTTGTTTTATTTCCTGTTCAGCTTTGCAAGCAAGATGAAACAAATGGTCCATAGGATAACACTCTTCATGAATTAGTATCTCTTGAATATCACGGTTTAATCCTCCCCAAAATCTATCCATAAAATCATCTTCACTTTCTTCTAAAGAGGAATGCAACAAGGTAGTTTGTAAATCATCATAATATTTTGTTACAGTTTCACTACCTTGTTTTAAGTGTTGCAACTTCTTAATCATGTCACGAGTATAATAAGCAGTGATGAAAGTATGTCGCATGGCAAGTTTCAAATCATCACAAGTAGTAGGTATATAATCAGGGTGTAACCGACAATATTCACTCCACCAAAGCAAAGCATAACCAGTGAAAGAACCAACCGCAACCTTAACCTTTTTATGTTCATCGAAATTATGGGAAGCAAATATATTTTTTATGTCGAACTCCCATTCAATATATAAAGCAGGTTTAAAACGGCCATTAAATGGTGGTATAGATACATTAACCTGATCATGTGCATTTTGATGTTTGTGCACCTCTCGTGACGGTTGTGGTATTTGCAAAGGTGGTGGCACGTCTCCCGCGATCGACAAAGCCCATGAATTGACTCTGGATCCTGTCATGATTAGTAGAACAAGAAACAAAACCCAAAAATAATGTTCCTATAACTACTAGGATGTGGTATTAAAACGCTCACAGTAAAGCAAATATCAATGTCTTACAAGTTCTTACCATGCAGCAGGCGGTGATCAGCAACCAGCGGTGTCAAGTAACTCCGAATATTGAGTAAAGCGATTGCCAGGGGAGCGTACGTATACACGGTGTAGAAATATGTGGAGCTGGGTTGGCTATATATGGTAGCAAAAGATTAGCAATAATCAATTCAAAGATGCAATGTTGAATAAACGCTCAACGACGGTACTGTGCTGGTCCTAGGCTAGACCGGACTAGAGACGCGAGCCTAGAACACTAATAAGGTCACGGCGTAGCACAACTAGCATCAATGAAGGATACTAAGTAGCTCTTGACAGCAAGATATAAGTGAAGATCACAACGGCAGTGAAGATAATGATGAAAAACAACTGCCAAGCAGGATATACAACAACTCTCTCTCCAACTTTCCTCTTGAAAAGTTTGAGACAATTTTCTGATAAATTCTTTCAAAGAATGCTACTAACTCAAGCTTTCCAATGCAAAAAGAATCACTCAATTCCGAGTTGATATGAGGAGTCAAAGAATTCTAAAACTGGCCTGAAAATTGGAACAAGCTGTGTTCACGAACTTCGAAGGGCAAAAAGACCTATTTAGAAGCTGATTTTGAGGTGTCAAATATTGAACAAGCTTCTGCAACTATTTAGATGTGGCTCGTCGCTATGTTCAATTTGAGTACTCACGGAGCCAAAACGGACTTCGTATGAGGAAGATACACCTGTTTTACTGAACAGTGCGCAAAACAGATTCCAATCCGAATTCAGGTACGAGATTGATTCTAGATAGATCCAATTTTTTTTCTTCTCTCTTTTTTTTTCTCACGCTTTTTTTTTCTCACGCTTTTTTTTTCTTTTTCTTCTCCCTCTTTTTCTTTTTTTTTCTTTCCTTTTTTATTCTTTTTTTTCGTTATCTTCTTTTTCTTCCTCTTTCCAAGATAAACTAGATAAGATGCAGATTCGATCAATCGAAGATGGGAACGATCTCAACTATGATTATGACAATGAACGGTGGGTAGCACGTGGAGGAAATTGATGGATGGGTGGTGGACAGCGGAAGGGATAATGATGCAGCGACGACGTGACTAATGTGAACAGAACTCGAAACTCTAAACGACCTAGACACTAAGACCAGCAACTCGACACGACGATGCAACCGATAATTCAACTATGCAAGCAATGAAAAGAAAATTGCAAAGGCTCAGACTGGCTTGGACCAAGGATGAATAGATCTAACTCTTTTTTGTGGCTTTTTCTTGGACAATAGGTAAGAAAATAAATCTAATCTAGGAAAACTGGAAATTCTCACCGAGCAACCTGAAAACTGATACCACTTAATAGAGGCGAGGGTGTACCGATCTTTCGATGAGATGATAACTATCGATTTGGTGGAGACGACTTTGACGATCCGACTACAAACGTGCACGACGTTGCGCCTTAGCAATCGCTAAACCAATCTCCTGAGGTTACTGACGATGCCGGAAGCACGGTCAGCCTGACCACGAAGGTCTGTTTCCTGCAAGCAATCGAAGAACGAGCAAGAATATGATAAAGCAATCTGAATATTGCAAATATATATGAGGTATTGATAATGGTGGGGATCCGGAAGCGGTCTTGGTCTGGTCGTTGGACACAAACGAAGTACACGAAGTTGCAATGGCTAACTTTTAACTAAACAAATCCCAAGGAAAAGCTACTAGATGGATCTACTTATATAGGAGCAAGGGGTGGCGGCCAAGGAGGTGGGAGGATGTCCCAAGGCAGCCTAAAACTAAATCTAGGTCGTACAAGGCCAATGGGCCCAAGTGGAGGTGATGTAACACCTTTGGACTTGTAGTTTGACTCGGATTCTGCTGTAGCATCAGATTGTTTCGTCCACAACTCAATGCTCCGGACGAATTTCAAGGAGATTCCAGTTGGGTTGGAAAGTGCACGAAATCTAGTTTCCAACAAAAAAAGAATCACCCAATTTGGAGTCCGTATGAAAAACTTGTGTGCATTTTGAGTCAGGTATGTCTGTGCAGTCCGAATCTGAATCCAGAACGTGAGAGACTTGGACTCTATCTTCTCTTGGGCCAAAAGTGACGTGAGAGAACTTTTTGGACAGCAAATAAACATCTCTTTCTTCCTTATCTTCATATGTGGATTGTACAAATGTCCCATACACCTACAATTAGACAAACCACAAAAGTGTGTGAAGTATTTTTGTTCTGGATAACATAAATAGATTATTAAATAGTTTGCACTAGAAATCACCTGACAAATATGCATATATGCAATATTTTTGGTCATATCCAAGGTAGTCATGTCCTCATCATATTCCTAAACTGAAATTGAATATTCCACCATTTGAGGGTAGATATGTTCCTGATATATATCTTACTTGGGAGTTAGAAACTGAACAACGATTTACATGTTTACAATATCCTGAGGAGAGACGAGTTGCTGCTGCTGTTTGTGCTTTCACTAGTTTTGCATGTGTATGGTGGTCTGAACATTGTAGATTATATCCTATTTCAACTACTTGGGCTGCTTTGAAAACTGCTATGCGTACGCGTTGGGTTCCACCATATTATCAACGTGAATTGCTTCAAAAATTGCAGCGTTTAAGACAAGGGAAAAATTCTGTAGAAGAATATTATCAGGAATTACAAACTGGCATGATTAGATGTGGTATTGTTGAGGAGAATGAAGCTATGCTTGCACGTTTTCTGGGTGGATTAAATAGAGAGATTCAGACCATTCTAGACTATAAGGAGTATACTAATATCACTCGTTTATTCCATCTTGCTTGTAAAGCTGAACGTGAAGTGCAAGATCGACAAGCATTGGGGCGAACTAACTTTTCTGCAGGCCGACCTTCATCATGGACACCACGTGCATCTTCTACTTCAACTGCACCAGCACCTCCATCCGGTGCCACCTCCAGCCGTGATACAAGAAAACAGGCACAACCACCATTATCTGCCAAGAGCGCACCTGCGGGGCCTGCACAGCGTTAATCTTCTTCCATGGCATCAACAGGGCACACAAGTGATATTATTTGTCGTCGTTGTAAGGGAGGAGGTCATTATGCGAGGGAATGCAAATCTCCGCGTGTGATGATTGCTACCGCGGATGGTGGATATGAGTCTGCTAGTGACTATGATGAGGAGACTTTGGCTCTCATTACACGTGAAGAACATGGTGGAGATGATTCTGATCATGAGACGCAATACATGGCTCCTGAAGACGCTGACAGGTATGAATGTTTAGTTGCTCAACGTGTTTTGAATGTGCAGATCACACAAGCTGAGCAAAATCAGAGGCACAATTTATTCCATACCAAGGGAGTTGTGAAGGAACGTTCTGTGCGCGTCATCATAGACGGAGGGAGCTGCAACAACTTGGCTAGCATGGAGATGGTGGAGAAGCTTTCTCTCACCACAAGACCACATCCACATCCTTACTACATCCAATGGTTCAACAACAGCGGCAAGGTTAAGGTAACACGTACTGTTCGTGTGCATTTTAGTATCTCTACATATGCTGATTATGTTGATTGTGATGTGGTACCTATGCAAGCATGTTCCTTATTACTTGGTAGACCATGGCAATTTGATAAAAACTCTGTACACCATGGTAGAAACAATCACTATACTCTTGTTCATAAGGATAAAAATATTACTTTGCTTCCTATGACTCCTGATTCCATTTTGAAAGATGATATTAATAGAGCTAATAAAGCAAAACGGGAGAAGAATATGAGTGAAAATCAGATTGTGGCAAAAGAATTTGAGCAACAAATGAAGCCTAATAATAAACCATCTAGTGTTGCTTCTGAAATTAAATTGAAAAGTGCATGTTTATTTGCCACCAAATCTGATATTGATGAGCTAGATTTCAGCAAATCTGTTTGCTATGCTTTTGTGTGCAAAGAGGCATTATTTTCATTCGAGGACGTGCCTTCCTCTTTGCCTCCTGCTGTCACTAACATTTTGCAGGAGTTCGCTGACGTCTTTCCACAAGACGTGCCACCGGGATTACCGCCTATTCGAGGGATTGAGCATCAGATTGACTTAACTCCCGGTGCTTCACTGCCAAACCGTGCACCATACCGTACCAATCCAGAGGAGACGAAGGAGATTATGCGTCAAGTATAAGAGCTTCTCGACAAAGGTTATATACGCGAATCCCTTAGTCCTGGTGCTGTTCCTATTATTCTAGTGCCGAAAAAGGATGGTACATCACGTATGTGTGTTGATTGTAGAGGCATTAATAATATTACTATTCGTTATCGTCATCCTATTCCTAGGCTCGATGATATGCTTGATGAATTGAGTGGCTCTACAACATTCTCCAAAGTTGATTTGCGTAGTGGATACCATCAAATTCGTATGAAGTTGGGGGATGAATGGAAAACAACATTTAAAACTAAGTTTGGATTATATGAGAGGTTAGTCATGCCTTTTGGGTTAACTAATGCGCCTAGTACTTTCATGAGACTAATGAACGAAGTTTTACGTGCTTTCATTGGACGATGTGTGGTAGTCTATTTTGATGATATACTGATTTATAGCAGATCTTTGGAAGAACATTTGGAACATTTACGTGCTGTTTTTATTGCTCTACGTGATGCACGTTTGTTTGGTAACCTTGGGAAGTGCACCTTTTGCACCGACCGAGTACCTTTTCTTGGCTATGTTGTTACTCCACAGGGAATTGAAGTTGACAAAGCCAAGATTGAAGCTATTGAGAGTTGGCCGCAGCCCAAAACGGTCACACAAGTGAGGAGTTTTCTTGGCCTCGCTGGATTCTATAGGCGTTTTGTGAGAGATTTCAGCACCATTGCTGCACCTCTCAACGAGCTTACAAAGAAGGATGTGCCTTTTGTTTGGGGTACCGCACAGGAAGAAGCCTTCACGGCATTGAAAGATAAGTTGACACATGCTCCTTTACTCCAACTTCCTGATTTTAATAAGACTTTTGAGCTTGAATGTGATGCTAGTGGAATTGGATTAGGAGGTGTGTTATTACAAGATGGCAAACCTGTTGCATACTTTTCTGAAAAATTGAGTGGGCCTAGTCTGAATTATTCTACTTATGATAAAGAATTATATGCTCTTGTTTGGACTTTAGAAACATGGCAACATTATTTATGGCCCAAAGAATTTGTTATACATTCTGATCATGAATCTTTGAAACATATTAAAAGTCAAGCTAAACTGAATCGTAGACATGCTAAATGGGTTGAATTCATTGAGACTTTCCCTTATGTCATTAAACACAAGAAGGGAAAAGAAAATGTTATTGCTGATGCATTGTCTCGTCGCTATACTATGCTTTCTGATGAGGACATCAATACAATTGTTACACCCACAGCTCCTGCTGCTATACATACTGGACCAATTACTAGAGCTCGTGCACGCCAACTAAATTACCAGGTACTTTCGTTTCTTGGTAATGATTCTAATGTTCATGAGAATATGATGCTGCCTAAATTGGATACATTTGTTTTGCTTACAAATGAAGGGCCTAGCTTGGAGAAGGATGAACATTGGAGCAAGAACAAGCATGGAGATGATGGCATGCGCAAGGGAAACAAGAACGGAGCTACAAGTGATGATTTCAGGACTTTGAAGCCACCATAATGGGTGCATGAAGCCTTGGACGAAATATACAAGATGCCACTTCATAAATTTCGTCCCGAGGCTATTTTAGGTGCTGCGTCACCTTATTATTGGGCCAGGCCCATGTAATTTCGAAATACATAAGTATAGGCTATTTTTAGAGTCCGTATGTGTGGGGAAACAAGAGATAGTGTTGATTTCGGACCCCTCCACCAAGGGCCACGAAATTCCCCCCTCTTCCTCCATATATACAGCCCTTAGGGCATCGTTTAGACTTTGGGTTTTGTTTAGATTAAAAGTTCGCCATAGCTGCAACTTCGCGTACTTCGTTTGTGTTCAACGACCAGACAAAGGCGTCACAGAACCCCACCTTGATCAATAAAGCTTTCATCTTATATTCGCAATATCCAGATTGCAATCTTAGTTTCTTGCTTGTTCTTCGTTTGCTCGCAGGAAACAGACCTTCGTGGTCAGGTTGATCGTGCTCCGGCGTGGTCAATAACCTCTCGGAGTTGGTTTAGCGATTGCTAAGGCGCGACGTCCTCGCACGTTCGTAGTCGGATCGTCAAAGTCGACTTCCACCAAAGCGAAATCCTCCATCTCATCGAAAGACGGGACACCTTTGCCTCTATCATTTCCTGATTTGCGCAAATCAAAGCTAATGCCACGTGCTGATGGTCCCTTTAAGGTGTTAGAGAAAATAAATGATAATGCATATAAACTTGAGCTGCCTGCAGATTTTGGGGTTAGTCCCACTTTTAACATTGCAGATTTGAAGCCTTATTTGGGTGAGGAAGATGAACTTCCGTCGAGGACGACTTCATTTCAAGAAGGGGAGGATGATGAGGACATCAATACAATTGTTACACCCACAGCCCCTGCTGCTATACATACTGGACCAATTACTAGAGCTCGTGCACGCCAACTAAATTACCAGGTACTTTCGTTTCTTGGTAATGATTCTAATGTTCATGAGAATATGATGCTGCCTAAATTGGATACATTTGTTTTGCTTACAAATGAAGGGCCTAGCTTGGAGAAGGATGAACATTGGAGCAAGAACAAGCATGGAGATGATGGCATGCGCAAGGGGAACAAGAACGGAGTTACAAGTGATGATTTCAGGACTTTGAAGCCACCATAATGGGTGCATGAAGCCTTCGACGAAATATACAAGATGCCACTTCATAAATTTCATCCCGAGGCTATTTTAGGTGCTGCGTCACCTTATTATTGGGCCAGGCCCATGTAATTTCGAAATACATAAGTATAGGCTATTTTTAGAGTCCGTATGTGTGGGGAAACAAGAGATAGGGTTGATTTCGGACCCCTCCACCAAGGGCCACGAAATTCCCCCCCTCTTCCTCCATATATACAGCCCTTAGGGCATCGTTTAGACTTTGGGTTTTGTTTAGATTAAAAGTTCGCCATAGCTGCAACTTCGCGTACTTCGTTTGTGTTCAACGACCAGACAAAGGCGTCACAGAACCCCACCTTGATCAATAAAGCTTTCATCTTATATTCGCAATATCCAGATTGCAATCTTAGTTTCTTGCTTGTTCTTCGTTTGCTCGCAGGAAACAGACCCTCGTGGTCAGGTTGATCGTGCTCCGGCGTGGTCAATAACCTCTCGAAGTTGGTTTAGTGATTGCTAAGGCGCGACGTCCTCGCACGTTCGTAGTCGGATCGTCAAAGTCGACTTCCACCAAAGCGATATCCATCATCTCATCGAAAGACGGGACACCTCTGCCTCTATCACTTTCACAACTTGACTTCAAAATATTTGGTTTGGAGACCATCAAAGATCAATATGTGCATGATGCTGATTTTAAAGATGTAATGCGGAATTGTAAAGAAGGAAGAATGTGGAACAAGTTTGTCGTTAACGATGGATTTGTGTTTCGTGCTAACAAGCTATGCATTCCAGCTAGCTCCGTTCGTCTTTTGTTGTTGCAGGAGGCGCATGGAGGAGGATTAATGGGACACTTTGGCGTGAAGAAGACGGAGGACGTACTTGCTACACATTTCTTTTGGCCAAAGATGAGACGGGATGTTGAGCGTTTTATTGCTCGATGCACTACATGTCAAAAAGCTAAGTCACGACTCAATCCTCATGGTTTATATATGCCTTTGCCTGTACCTAGTGTTCCTTGGGAGGATATATCTATGAACTTTGTTTTAGGTTTACCTCGAACAAAGAAGGGGAGGGATAGCATATTTGTTGTCGTGGATAGATTCTCGAAAATGGCACACTTTATACCATGTCATAAAAGCGATGATGCTGTTAATGTTGCTGATTTGTTCTTTCGTGAAATTATTCGCTTGCATGGTGTGCCAAATACTATTGTTTCAGATCGTGATACTAAATTTCTTAGCCACTTTTGGAGATGTTTATGGGCTAAGTTGGGGACTAAACTGCTTTTTAGTACTACTTGTCACCCCCAAACTGATGGACAAACTGAAGTAGTCAATAGAACGTTGTCTACTATGCTTAGGGCTGTTTTGAAGAATAATAAGAAAATGTGGGAGGAATGCTTGCCTCATATTGAATTTGCTTATAATCGTTAATTGCATTCTACTACTAAGATGTGCCCTTTTGAAGTTGTGTATGGTTTCCAACCTCGTGCACCTATTGATTTGTTGCCTCTTCCATCTTCGGAGAAGGTTAATTTTGATGCTAAACAACGTGCTGAATTGATTTTAAAAATGCATGAGTTAACTAAGGAAAACATTGAGCGTATGAATGCTAAATATAAACTTGCTGGACATAAGGGTAGAAAACATGTTGTGTTTGCACCTGGAGATCTTGTTTGGTTACATTTGCGTAAGGATAGATTTCTTGATTTGCGCAAATCAAAGCTAATGCCACGTGCTGATGGTCCCTTTAAGGTGTTAGAGAAAATAAATGATAATGCATATAAACTTGAGCTGCCTGCAGATTTTGGGGTTAGTCCCACTTTTAACATTGCAGATTTGAAGCCTTATTTGGGTGAGGAAGATGAGTTTCCGTCGAGGACAACTTCATTTCAAGAAGGGGAGGATGATGAGGACATCAATACCATTGTTACACCCACAGCCCCTACTGCTACATATACGGGACCAATTACTAGAGCTCGCGCACGCCAATTAAATTATCAGGTACTTTCATTTCTTGGTAATGATTCTAATGTTCATGAGAATATGATGCTGCCTAAATTGGATACATTTGTTTTGCTTACAAATGAAGGGCCTAGCTTGAAGAAGGATGAACATTGGAGCAAGAACAAGCATGGAGATGATGCCATGTGCAAGGGGAACAAGAACGGAGTTACAAGTGATGATTTCAGGACTTTGAAGCCACCATAATGGGTGCATGAAGCCTTGGACGAAATATACAAGATGCCACTTCATAAATTTCGTCCCGAGGCTATTATAGGTGCCGCGTCACCTTTTTATTGGGCCAGGCCCATGTAATTTCGAAATACATAAGTATATGCTATTTTTAGAGTCCGTATGTGTGGGGAAACAAGAGATAGGGTTGATTTCGGACCCCTCCACCAAGGGCCACGAAATTCCCCCTCTCTTCCTCCATATATACAGCCCTTAGGGCACCGTTTAGACTTTGGGTTTTGTTTAGATTAAAAGTTCGCCATAGCTGCAACTTCGCGTACTTCGTTTGTGTTCAACGACTAGACAAAGACGTCACAGAACCCCACCTTGATCAATAAAGCTTTCATCTTATATTCGCAATATCCAGATTGCAATCTTAGTTTCTTGCTTGTTCTTCGTTTGCTCGGAGGAAACAGACCCTCGTGGTTAGGTTGATCGTGCTCCGGCGTGGTCAATAACCTCTCGGAGTTGGTTTAGCGATTGCTAAGGCGCGACGTCCTCGCACGTTCGTAGTCGGATCGTCAAAGCCGACTTCCACCAAAGTGAAATCCACCACCTCATCGAAAGACGGGACACCTTTGCCTCTATCAGCTTGCCTCATATTGAATTTGCTTATAATCGTTCATTGCATTCTACTACTAAGATGTGCCCTTTTGAAGTTGTGTATGGTTTCCTACCTCGTGCACCTATTCATTTGTTGCCTCTTCCATCTTCGGAGAAGGTTAATTTTGATGCTAAACAACGTGCTGAATTGATTTTAAAAATGCATGAATTAACTAAGGAAAACATTGAGCGTATGAATGCTAAATATAAACTTGCTGGAGATAAGGGTAGAAAACATGTTGTGTTTGCACCTGGAGATCTTGTTTGGTTACATTTGCGTAAGGATAGATTTCCTGATTTGCGCAAATCAAAGCTAATGCCACGTGCTGATGGTCCCTTTAAGGTGTTAGAGAAAATAAATGATAATGCATATAAACTTGAGCTGCCTGCAGATTTTGGGGTTAGTCCCACTTTTAACATTGCAGATTTGAAGCCTTATTTGGGTGAGGAAGATGAACTTCCGTCGAGGACGACTTCATTTCAAGAAGGGGAGGATGATGAGGACATCAATACAATTGTTACACCCACAGCCCCTGCTGCTATACATACTGGACCAATTACTAGAGCTCGTGCACGCCAACTAAATTACCAGGTACTTTCGTTTCTTGGTAATGATTCTAATGTTCATGAGAATATGATGCTGCCTAAATTGGATACATTTGTTTTGCTTACAAATGAAGGGCCTAGCTTGGAGAAGGATGAACATTGGAGCAAGAACAAGCATGGAGATGATGGCATGCGCAAGGGGAACAAGAACGGAGTTACAAGTGATGATTTCAGGACTTTAAAGCGATATCCATCATCTCATCGAAAGACGGGACACCTTTGCCTCTATCACATCACTAACCACTCATATAAGCCAAATTTTGTTTTGAAAGTGGTTTTCCATTCATCACCTTCTTGAATGCGGATTTGATAATAGCCACTTTTAAGATCTATTTTTGAGAAAAAGTTGGCTCCACTAAGTTCATCAAGCATATCATCTAGGCGAGGAATGGGATGCCTATATCGAATGGTAATGGCGTTTATGGGTCTACAGTCGGAACACAAGCGGAAACTTCCATCAGGTTTAGGCACAAGTATAACGGGAACAACACATGGGCTTAAGCTTTCACGTACATGACCGTTGTCGATGAGTTGTTGTACTTGCCGTTGAATCTCCTTCGTGTCTTCTAGATTGACACGGTATGGAGCTTTGTTTGGAAGTGGCGCTCCGGGGATGAGGTCGATTCGATGCTTAATGCCTCGTAGTGGAGGTAGACCCGGAGGTAGCTCATCAGGGAAAACATCTGTGAATTCCTGCAAAAGAGATTGAAACACTAAAGGTAGCTCGTGAGAGGTGTTAGTTGTTGGCTCTCCATCTTTGCACACAAGGATGATGATAGAGGCAAAGGTGTCCCGTCTTTCGATGAGATGATGGATATCGCTTTGGTGGAAGTCGACTTTGACGATCCGACTACGAACGTGCGAGGACGTCGCGCCTTAGCAATCGCTAAACCAACTCCGAGAGGTTATTGACCACGCTGGAGCACGATCAACCTGACCACGAGGGTCTGTTTCTGCGAGCAAACGAAGAACAAGCAAGAAACTAAGATTGCAATCTGGATATTGCGAATATAAGATGAAAGCTTTATTGATCAAGGTGGGGTTCTATGACGCCTTTGTCTGGTCGTTGAATACAAACGAAGTACGCGAAGTTGCAACTATGGCGAACTTTAATCTAAACAAAACCCACCGTCTAAACGGTGCCCTAAGGGCTGTATATATGGAGGAAGAGAGGGGGAATTTCGTGGCCCTTGGTGGAGGGGTCCAAAATCAACCCTATCTCTTGTTTCCCCACACATACGGACTCTAAAAATAGCCTATACTTATGTATTTCGAAATTACATGGGCCTGGCCCAATAAAAAGGTGACGCAGCACCTATAATAGCCTCGGGACGAAATTTATGAAGTGGCATCTTGTATATTTCGTCCATGGCTTCATGCACCCATTATGGTGGCTTCAAAGTCCTGAAATCATCACTTGTAACTCCGTTCTTGTTCCCCTTGCGCATGGCATCATCTCCATGCTTGTTCTTGCTCCAATGTTCATCCTTCTCCAAGCTAGGCCCTTCATTTGTAAGCAAAACAAATGTATCCAATTTAGGCAGCATCGTATTCTCATGAACATTAGAATCATTACCAAGAAACGAAAGTACCTGATAATTTAATTGGCGTGCGCGAGCTCTAGTAATTGGTCCCGTATATGTAGCAGCAGGGGCTGTGGGTGTAACAATTGTATTGATGTCCTCATCATCCTCGCCTTCTTGAAATGAAGTCGTCCTCGACGGAAACTCATCTTCCTCACCCAAATAAGGCTTCAAATCTGCAATGTTAAAAGTGGGACTAACCCCAAAATCTGCAGGCAGCTCAAGTTTATATGCATTATCATTTATTTTCTCTAACACCTTAAAGGGACCATCAGCACGTGGCATTAACTTTGATTTGCGCAAATCAGGAAATCTATCCTTACGCAAATGTAACCAAACAAGATCTCCAGGTGCAAACACAACATGTTTTCTACCCTTATTTCCAGCAAGTTTATATTTAGCATTCATACGCTCAATGTTTTCCTTAGTTAACTCATGCATTTTTAAAATCAATTCAGCACGTTGTTTAGCATCAAAATTAACCTTCTCCGAAGATGGAAGAGGCAACAAATCAATAGGTGCACGAGGTAGGAAACCATACACAACTTCAAAAGGGCACATCTTAGTAGTAGAATGCAATGAACGATTATAAGCAAATTCAATATGAGGCAAGCATTCCTCCCACATTTTCTTATTATTCTTCAAAACAGCCCTAAGCATCGTAGACAACGTTCTATTGACTACTTCAGTTTGTCCATCAGTTTGGGGGTGACAAGTAGTACTAAAAGGCAGTTTAGTCCCCAAGTGATAGAGGCGAGGGTGTCCCGATCTTTCGATGAGATGATAATTATCGATTTGGTGGAGACGATTTTGACGATCCGACTACAAACGTGCACGACGTTGCGCCTTAGCAATCGCTAAACCAATCTCCTGAGGTTACTGACGATGCCGGAAGCACGGTCAGCCTGACCACGAAGGTCTATTCCTGCAAGCAATCGAAGAACGAGCAAGAATATGATAAAGCAATCTGAATATCGCAAATATATATGAGGTATTGATAATGGCGGGGATCCGGAAGCGGTCTTGGTCTGGTCGTTGGACACAAACGAAGTACACGAAGTTGCAATGGCTAACTTTTAACTAAACAAATCCCCAAAGTCTAAACGATGCCCTAAGGGCTGTATATATGGAGGAAGAGGGGGGAATTTCGTGGCCCTTGGTGGAGGGGTCCGAAATCAACCCTATCTCTTGTTTCCCCACACATACGGACTCTAAAAATAGCCTATACTTATGTATTTCGAAATTACATGGGCCTGGCCCAATAATAAGCGACGCAGCACCTAAAATAGCCTCGGGACGAAATTTATGAAGTGGCATCTTGTATCTTTCGTCCAAGGCTTCATGCACCCATTATGGTGGCTTCAAAGTCCTGAAATCATCACTTGTAACTCTGTTCTTGTTCCCCTTGCGCATGCCATCATCTCCATGCTTGTTCTTGCTCCAATGTTCATCCTTCTCCAAGCTAGGCCCTTCATTTGTAAGCAAAACAAATGTATCCAATTTAGGCAGCATCATATTCTCATGAACATTAAAATCATTACCAAGAAACGAAAGTACCTGGTAATTTAGTTGGCGTGCACGAGCTCTAGTAATTGGTCCAGTATGTAGTCATTAATCTGAGCCTTTGCATAATCTTTTTAGGGTTTTGCTTTGTTGAATTTGCGGTTGCATCGTCGTGTCTAGTTGCTGGTCTTAGAGTCTAGTCTTTTAGAGTTTCGATTTCTGGTCATAAGTTGTCACGCCGCCGCCGCACCATCATCATCGCCCCTGCCATCTACCACCACCGCTCCGAATCCGTATCCATATACCACCACCAATCCGTGTCCATATACCACCACCGATCCATATCCATATACTACCACCGCTACCACCACCGCTGCCATATACCACCACCATATATCCACCACCAATCCGAGTTCCTTGCTTATTAGGGTTGTTTTCGAGATCCATCTAGATTCCGATTCGTGTTTCCTTGCCGGAGTAGGTTTCGAAAAAAAAAGAGTCGGGTAGCCACGCTCCGTTTAGGCCCAAAATTTTTCGAAAACGCATTTTTCGAAAAAAATTCTGGCTATCCTATTTTTAGCTGTTTCTGAGTGTTTTGAGACAGGTGCCATTATAGGAAGTTTTTTTTGACCCGTTTCCAGTTTTTGGGTCCGGGCAGTAGAAAAAAAAAATTGGTCGAAAAATTTCGTGCCCATCCTGTCAGTTTGAGCTAGGAAGAGTTTTGAGACACTCGCCATTATAG